>NW_022437086.1:875084-892301 GCF_009761245.1 Sapajus apella | reverse complement strand
TTACCTTGTCTTTCAGTTCAAGAGATTATATAACATATAATTACATGTTAAAATTATACAATTGTATGTGATTTTGCTGCTTACCCAAAGAACGTTTGAGAAATCACTATTTTTCCTCACAATACGGACTTTCCCCACCTCCCACAAATAAAATAAATCTCCAGGTAGGATATGTTGTCATTTTAATAGCATCTTGTAGGATGCCAGTGGATACAGGGTTCGCTTGTGTATTTCTGCCCTTGAGATCAGGCCTGTATGTTCTGATATCCTCTTGTTTTCAAGCAGCATCTGTGAACATTCTCAGCTATCTGTCTGTTAGTGTCATTTACCGTAATGTGTTTAGAAAAGAGCAAGCACAGTAACCCTCATCCTGTTTTCAGTCCCACTTATTCAGGAAATGGAATCCAGAATCATGATCCCACTGAAGACCTCGCCCCTCCAGTAAAGCTGTAGAGTTTATATGTGCCTACATACATTTCTGTGACAAGTATTTGTCATAAATTAATTTTAATTGTTTATCAAGTGAAAAAAGAAACACCGAGGTTTAAGCTGCCGTCTGTAGCTTGTGAGAGACCTCTTTTCTTTAAAATTTACATAATCACAAGAAAGGCAACAATCACAGTTGGACTGACGAGACAGCACCCTGTCAGCCTCTCTGAAACATCCCCATGTTGTCCAGTGTACCTTGTAACACTGAGCCGCTCTTCCCACCCTCCCAGAACGGGTCCAGATGGAAATCTGAATCATCTCTAAAATAAGATTCCAACTATGAAAAAAATTAGCCATTTCTTTACTTAAAAAAAAATCTGCTTTATAATTACAGATTTTTAGACAAATTTCTTGTATCAGGAAGAAATACAAATTTTGTTATGTTTCTCGAGCAGTTTTTCTGAGTCTCTGAGGAGGAACAACTTAAAAGTGTACCCAATAACTGAAAATGTGTTAATTCACTCTCATTTGTAATCAGTCCACGTAGTAGACTGTGTTTCCCAAGCTGGGCAAGGTACATATAATCAGTAAATCAGTTTCACATCATGTATTGTGATGTTTCTATGTGAGAGACAAAAACAATGGCTTGAAACTTGTGTATCACATGTGATTTTGAAATGAACACCTTGAATAGCACTAATTTTTATTTGTGATATTTTTCTATAACAAAACAAGTAGCACTAGGAAAAGAGGCTTTATTTTGTAAATGGTCATTTGTGACCTCAGACACTCTCTGTTTAATATTTTAATAAGCTCACAGCAGATACTTCAAGATCACGAATGAGGGTGGTGCATGTTGATTCAAACTGGCATAAAGCTGCATACTTTTTGTCTAGCTGTTTGATTTCATTTTTTAATATAGTGTGCCAATTTTGTGACTGTTATCATGTGAAAGTCCTGCTGAAATCAACAATTACGTCTGCTCCACAATTAAGAATGTACATGTAAAGTGTGAATAAATCTCATATCCAATGTCAAACTTTTACATGTGAATGATTTTCTCCAAGAACATAGAAAAGTCAATAAAATCCTCTTAATTTTCACATACCACGTTTGGACTCATTTTTTAAATTTGTGGTGAGAATGACAAACATGTGCTATGAACGATCCTGTCACTCTTGCAAAAGAGCTTGTAACAAAGGATTGAAGGAAGTGAAGAAGTCAGCTGGCTTCTGGGGAAAATCCCTCCATCCGAACAAATTACCAGGCCCTGGGCAAGGCCATGCCTGGTGTGTGCTGAGGATCGCAGAAGACACCATGGTGGAAGCAGACACAAGGGAGACCGTGCTGGGACGCCAGCTCAGAGGTCACAGGGCTGGACCTGTTGAGTGTTGGAGGCCAGTAGAAAGATCCTAGTGGCTGGGCCCAGTGGCTTACACTGGTAATTCCAACACTGGGAGGCCGAGGCCAGAGGGTCCCTGAGTGCAGGAGTTCGAGACCAACCTGGGCAACATGAGTGAAACTCATCTCTACAAAAAATGGAAAAATTAGCTGGGCATAGTAGCATGCGCCTGTAGTCCCAGCTACTCAGGAGGCTGAGGGAGGAGGATTGCTTGAGCCCAGGAGGTTGAGGCTGTAATGAGCTGTGATCACGCCACTGCACTACATTATGGGCAACAGAGCTGGACCCTGTCTCAAAAAATAATATAAGGCCGGGCATAGTGGCTCACACCTGTAATCCCAGCACTTTGGGAGGCCAAGACTGGTAGATCACCTGAGGCCAGAAGTTTCAGACCAGCATAGCCAACACGACAAAACACAGTCTCTGCTAAAAACACAGAAATTAGCCGGGTGTGGCACACGTCTGTAATCCCAGCTACTCCGGAGGTTGGGGCAGGAGAATTGCTAAACCTGGGAGGCAGAGGTTGCAGTGAGCCAAGAATGTGCCACTGCACTCCAGCCTGGGCGACAGAGCGAGACTCCGTCTGCAAACACAAAATAATGAAAGACCTTGGCTTTTACTTTAAAGGGGGAGATGAGAGATGAGATCCGCTGGAGGTTTGAAAGCAGAGGACAGGCACGATCTGACTTACATTTTCAATAGTAAGTAGGCAGAATGGCCAGATTCTAAATATGTTTTGATTGCAGAGCTAACGTGAATCCCTGAACAAGTGATTGTGGAGTATGAGTGAAAGAGAAAAAGTGACTTCAGTTTTGGCCTGAACACCTGGAAGGCTGGGGAAGGTGGAACAGATCTGAGGGAATGAAGATCAGAAATTCTGCTATGCTCGTGGAGTTAGAGATGTCTCTGCGCAGATCCAGGTGGAGAAATCAGGTGGGTCTTGGTTATGAGTCTGGAATTAAGATAGCCTTCCGGCCTGGATATACACATTTGCAAATTGTCCACATAAGTTAAAGAGAGGCAGCCGGGCGTGGTGGCTCACGGCTGTAATCCCAGCACTTTGGGAGGCCGAGGTGGGAGGATCACTTGAGGTCAGGAGTTTAAAAACAGCCTGGCCAACATGGTGAAACCCCATCTCTACTAAAAATACAGAAATTAGATGGGCATGGTGGTGGGTGCCTGTAATCCCAGCTACTCAGGAGGCTGAGGCAGGAGAATCACTTCAACCGGGGAGGTGGAGGTTGCAGTGAGCCGAGATAATGCCACTATGCTCCAGGCTGAGTAACAGAGCAAGACTCCGTCTCAAACAAACAAACAAAAAAAATGGATGACTCAGCCCTCCTTCTGATAGGAGAAGGTCCAACTTCAAAGGAATTCCAATTTCTAAGGGATGTCAAGGCAATGTAAAATTATAAGAATTCACTATAGCCTGGGCATGGTGGCTGAAATCCCAGAGCTCTGGGAGGCTGAGGTGGGAGGCTTGTTTGAGGCCAGGAGTTCAAGATCAGCCTGGGCAACATAATAAGACCCCTGTCTACAAAAAATACAAAAATTAGCCGGATATGGTGGCACTTGCCTGTAGTCCCAGCTACTCGAGAAGCTGAGGCAGAAGGATCACTGAAGGCCAGGAGTTGGTGCCTGCAGTGAGCTATGATTGCACCACTGCACTCCAGCCTTGGAGACAGCGTGAGACCCTGTCTCTAAAAAGTAAGAATTCACTACAAGCCGCCCCTTGGTGCCTTGGCATCATACTTTGAACCTAAAGCGGCTGTAGTTCAAGTGGTGGAGATCTATTGTCAGCAACGGGAACGAGGCTGTGATGATTACGATCAGAGCTGCGTGGGGACGGATCGTGGTGGAAAGCCAGTGGGTGGTAAAAACACGGGGAGTGGACGGTCCTCTCGTCAGCAGGTTCAGGGGATGAATGATACAGAGTTGGTGCCTCCTCGGAAAAGTAATGAATTTCAGTAACCTGTATCACAGTTCCCTATAGGTATGGGAGTGCGAGGTGTGTATCTAAGCAGAGAGCGGAAGTATACCAGAATCACAGGCTAAGCAGTGAGTTCAGGAAGAAATGCAAATAATGTTCTGCGTCTGTTTGTGTCTTAGGAGAGAGGGTCCGTGGGCTCATCCATCCATGGGGAAACCTCCGTGGCTGGAGGGTTAGTGTAAGGGGTGAAGTCATCGCCAACGTCAAGGTCTTAGGTTGGGGTAATGCTGTCTGAGGTTGACGTCATCTCCAGTGGTGAGATTTGGGGCCAGGGCGGCGTCATCCGGGATGTGAGGCTGGAGCATCCCTTTCTTCTCTTTTCTTTTTCTCTTTCCTTTTCTCTTCTTAGAGTTTTGCTCTTTGTTGCCCAGGCTGGAGTGCAGCGGCATGATCTTGGCTCACTGCAACCTCCGCCCCCTAGGTTCAAGAGTTTCTCCTGCCTCAGCCTCCTGAGAAGCTGGGATTACAGGCATCCACCACCACACCCAGCTAAATTTCACCAAGTTGGTCAGACTGGACCCAAATTCCTGACTTTAGGTGATCTGTCTGCCATGGCCTCCCAGAGTGCTGGGATTGCAGGCATCAGCAACCACGCCCGGCCTGGAGTACCCTTATCAAGTGGGCACCCACCAGAGTGGATGTGGCCTCAGGATTTATCATTGGTTGAAGCACTGGTCTATTGGAGGGTTTGGGCCTCCAACCGTAAACCAGTAGCACCAGTACTCATGCCTGTAGGAATAAGACCAACAGTCGGCCGTGCATGGAGGCTCATGCCTGTAATCCAAATACTTGGGGAGGCTGAGGTGGGTGGATCACTTGAGGTCAGGAGTTTAAAACCAGCCTGGCCAACATGGTGAAACCCCATCTCTATTAGCCGGGCATGGTGGCACATGCCTGTAACCCCAGCTACTTGGGAGGCTGACGTGGGGGAATTGCTTGAACCCAGAAGGCAGAGGTTGCAGTGAGCCAAGATCACGCCACTGTACTTCAGCCTGGTGACAGAGTGAGATTCCATCTCAAAAAAAAAAAAAAAAAAAAGAAGAAAAGAGAAAGAGGAGGAAGTTTAACTCAGTGTCTCTGGGAAGCAGCCTCTCTCTGGGACAGCCCACACTGCAAGATAATCAGTTACTTTCCCTCCTTTTAGTTTTCTGTAAGTAAAATCTTCAGAATGGCTTGTGTTTCTAGGTGACCAAAACTATATATATATATATTTTTTTTTTTCTTCCCTTTCTTTGGACATTTACCTGACAGCTTCCGCTGATACCAAGTAGTTGTTTTGTTTTGTTTTTGAGACAGGGTCTTGCTTTGTCACTCAGACTGGAGTACAATGGCATGACCTCAGCTCACGGCAGCCTCCACCTTCTAGGCTCAGCGATCCTCCCTCCTCAGCCTCTTGAGTAGCTGGGACTACAGCGTATGCACCATGCCCAGCTAATTTTTAAATTTTCTGTAGACACAGGGTTTCACTATGTTGCCCAAGCTGGTCTCAAACTCCTGGGCTCAAGCAATCCTCCTGCCTGGGCCTCCCAAAGAGCTGAAATTATAGGCATTAGCCACGCACTTGGCCACCCATTGCTTTAATTTAGGGTCTTTAAGATGGACAGCACCCCTCCAATGATTAGGAGAGACCCAAGATGGAAATAAAGAGTTTACTACTAGGCTGGACATGGTGGCTGCTGCTTGTCCCAGCATTTTGGGAGGCTGAGGTGGGAGGAT
Organism: Sapajus apella; assembly: GCF_009761245.1. NCBI lineage: Eukaryota > Metazoa > Chordata > Mammalia > Primates > Cebidae > Sapajus > Sapajus apella. Next base: position 886,764 of record NW_022437086.1, on the reverse strand, counting down.
CGCTTGAGTCCAGGAGTTCAAAACCTCCCTGGGCAATTTCTGTAGACCCTGTGTCTACAAAAAATTTTTAAATTAGCCAGCATTGATGGGGTGTGTCTGTGATCCCAGCTACCTGAGAGGCTGAGGCAGGAGGATCACTTGAGCCACATCAAGGCTGCAATGGGCTGTGTTCATGCCACTGCACTCCAGCCTGGGTGGCAGAGTGGGACTCCGTCTCAAAAAAAAAAAGTTTATCACTTAAAGATCCTAGGGGTACATGACACTCCTGGAGGTCATACACAAGAGATCAGAAAGAGACTTGGGACCAGTGCCTCTAGTGGGACCCTGGGCATTACCCAAGCAGTTTTCCACGTGGAGATTTTAACTGGTGGGTGTGGTTGCTCACGCCTGCAATTCCAGCACTTTGGGAGGCCGGGGGCAGGTGGATCACCTGAAGTCAGGAGTTTGAAACCAGCATGGCAAACATGGTAAAACCCCCATCTTCACTAAAAATACAAAAATTAGCCGGATGTGGTGGTGGTCGCCTGAAGTCCCAGCTACTTGGGAGGCTGAGGTAGGAAAATCACTTGATCCTGGGAGACTGAGGCTGCAGTATGCTGAGACTGCACCACTGCACCCCAGCCTGGGCAAGAGAGTGAGACCCTGTCTCAAAAAACAAGCAAAAAATAAAGCAAGCAGTCACGAGTTCCACGAGGTCATGCAGCAACTGAATGGCGGTCACTGCGGCACATTGCACAGTCTGTGCGGGGTGTGAGGGTCAGCGGGGCCAGCTGAACAGGCTACATAAACTGTCCCACGGGAAGGTGGCCACCAGGGGTCAGTTGTGTAAGGCAGACTTCTGGACCCCCCACACTGAGGAACTGGGGGGTCAGGGAATAGAGCTGGGAACCGTGCCAAGAAGTGACTGAATTGGCTGGGTGCGGTGGCTCACGCCTATAATCCCAGTGCATTGGGAGGCCAAGGCAGGCTGATCGCCTGAGGTCAGGAATTTGAGACCAGTCTGGCCAACATGGTGAAACCCCGTTTCTACTAAAAATACAAAAAACTTAGCCGGGCGTGGTGGCACGTGCTTGTAATCCCAGCTACTCTGGAGGCTGAGGCACAGGAATTGCTTGAACCAGGGAGGTGGAGGTTGCAGTGAGCCAAGATCATGCCACTGCATTCCAGCCTGGGCGACAGAGCAAGACTCTGTCTCAAAAAAAAAATGTCACTGAACCCTGCTTCTGGTAGGAGAAAGTACAACTTATATTTCAAAAGGATGCTGGTGCAATATAAAGTTATAAGAATTCACTACAATTTTTATTTTTTTGAGATAAAGTCTCACTCTGTCACCCAGGCTGGAGTGCAATGGAGTGATCTCAGCTCACTGAAACCTCCGCCTCCCAGGTCCAAGCAATTCTCCTGCCTCAGCCTCCTGAGTAGCTGGGATTACAGGTCTGCACCACCACACCCAGCTAATTTTTGTATCTTTAGTAGAGATGGGGTTTCACCATGTTGGCCAGTCTGGTCTCGAATTCCTGACCTTGTGATCCGCCTGCCTTGGCCTCCCAAAGTGCTGGGATTACAGGCGTGAGCCACCAGGCCCTGCCAATTATTATTATTATTTTTTTGAGACTGGGTCTTACTCTGTCATCCAGGCTGGAGTACAGTGGCATGATCTCATCTCATTGTAACTTCTGCTTACTGGGTTCAAGCAATTCTCCTGCCTGAGCCTCCTGAGTAGCTGGGACTACAGACATGCACCACCATGCCTGGCAAATGTTTGTGTTTACAGTAGACACGCGGTTTCACCCTGTTGGCCAGGCTGGTCTTGAACTCTAGGCCTCATGTGATATGCCCTCCTCATCCTCCCAAAGTGCTGGTATTACAGATGTGAGCTCACCACACCTGGCCTACAAATGTATTTCTTATTAAATTTATACTTTCAGTTTCTTTCTGGGACATCATAGATGCTCAATAATAAAAGGAATCAACAAAAAGAAGGGTGGGAAGAAGTAAAAGGAGAGAGAGAAGACAAGGAAGGAGAAGAAAAAGTATAGAGACTATCAGTTTGGGGTTGGTTTGTGTTTGGAGACAGGGTCTTGCTCTGTTGCCCAGGCTGGACTGCAGTGGTGTCATTACAGCTCACTGCAGCCTCTTCCTCCTAGTTGGAAGCCATCCTCCTGCCTCAGCCTCCTGAGTAGCCTGGATGCCAGGCATAAGTCACAGCATCTATCTAATCTTTGTATTTTTTGTAAAGATGAGTCTTGCCACATTGTAAGGCTGATCTTGAGTTCCTGAGCCCAACATAATGAGACCCCCATCTCTACAAAATTATAAAAATAGATGAAAACCACTTGAAGTTTTTGCAAAACAGGCCTTACATCTCAGGGAGTCAAATTTCCTCCATTGTATTCATATGTCAGCACTTGTGACCCCAGTATTAAGTATTCACTTGGGATGGATAATCCTGCCCCAGGTAAATTGTTAACTCTCTAGTAATGCTTACAAGATAAAGAATGATGTGGAGGCCGGGCACGGTGGCGCACGCCTGTAATCCCAACACTTTGGGAGGCTGAGGTGGGTGGATCACCTGAGGTCAGGAATTCGAGACCAGCCTGACCAACATGGAGAAACCCCGTCTCTACTAAAAATATTAAAAAATTATCTGGGCATGGTGGCATATGCCTGTAATCCCAGCTACTTGGGAGGCTGAGGCAGGAGAATGGCTTGAACCTGGGAGGCAGAGGTTGCAGTGAACTGAGATCAAGCCATTGCGTTCCACACTGGGCAACAAGAGTGAAACTGTCTCAAAAAAAAAAAAAAAAAAAAAAAAAAAAAGAATGATGTGGAAACCATTGCCTTGGGTTCCACCTCTGAACATGATCTCAGAGCAGTCATTAATTCTGGTGGGGCTGTTTCCCAGCTGTTAAAGAAGACAGCAGGGCCAGGCAAGGTGGCTCACGCCTATAATACCAGCGTATTGGGAGGCCAAGGCAGACCGATCAGTTGAGGCCAGAAGTTTGAGACCAGCCTGGCCAACATAGTAAAACCCAGTCTCTGCAAAAAATACAAAAATTAGCCAGGCGTGGTGGCAGGTGCCTGTAATCCCAGCTGTTGAGGAGGCTGAGGCAGAAGTGCTTGAACCTGCGAGGCAGAGGTTGCAGTGAGCCGAGATCACACCATCGCACTGCAGCCTGAGCAGCAGAGCAAGACTACATCTAAAAAAAAGAGAGGACAGCAGTTTCTTTTTTTTTTTTCTTTTCTTTTCTTTCTTTTTGAGATGGAGTCTCACTCTGTTGTCAGGCTGGAGTGCAGTGGCACAATCTCGGCTCACTGCAAACTCTGCCTCCTGGATTCAAACGATTCTCCTGCCTCAGCCTCCCAAATAGCTGGGACTACAGGCGCCCACCACCATGCCCAGCTAATTTTTTTTCTTTTTATTTAGACAGAGTCTCACACTGTGGCCAGGGATGGAGTGCAGTGGCACGATCTCAGCTCACTGCAAACTCCACCTCCCAGGTTCAAGCAATTCTACTGCCTCAGCCTCCCGAGTAGCTGGGATTACAGGCGCCTGCCACAACACCCAGCTATTTTTTTGTATTTTTAGTAGAGACGAGGTTTCACCATGTTGGCCAGGACGCTCTTCACCGCCTGACATCTGATCCGTCCACCTCGGACTCCCAAAGTCCTGGGATTACAGGGTTGAGCCACCATGTCCAGCCAAGGACAGAAGTTTCTATACTGCTGACCTTAGGACTTTGAGAATCACATAAGGAGAGCTGAAAACACCTTGCAAAATGGGGAAATAAGCAGTGTGACTTCTTATTATGGTTAGATTTTCTGAAGCTGCTCATAAAGATTCTGAGGGTTGTAGAGGCAAAAGCCATCAGGTCAGCGTTACCGCTTCCTGAGGCCCATCTCTGGAATCTGCTGCTCTCTCCTAGCCTTGCCCTTGGGAGCAGCAGCCCCAGCAGCCCTCCCTGGGTGCTATGGAAACACACTTGTCTCTGGTAGAAGAGAGAGAAATGAAAGAAGAACATTAAACCAGCAGTTAGGCCTGGGCACAGTGGCTCACATTTACAATTCCAACACTTTTGGAGGCTGAGAACAGAGGATCGTTTGAGGCCAGGAGTTCAAGACCAGCCTGGACAACATAGCTAGACCCCCATCTCCAGAAAAAAATGAATTATTAGCCAGGTGTGGTGGTGTGCACCTGTGGTCCCACTTATTCAGGAGGCCAAAGCAGGAGGACCACCTGAGCTCAGGAGTGCCAGGCTGCAGTGAGCTATGATGGTGGCACTGCACTCCTGCCTGGGCGACAGAACGAGACCCTGTCTCTACAAAAAAATAAAAGTAAAAAATAAGCAGCAGTTAAACCAGGAGAAAATGGAGTGGGCGGGGCATAAGGCCGTTTTTTTTTGTTTTTTTTTGTTTTTTTTTTTTTTTTTTAAAGCATATAAAGATTTAAAGGAGTTTTATTGTTTCAACTTAATACCCTTACACATTTCTGCTCTTGGCTTCATGATCCCAATTCTTTTTTTTTTTTTTGAGTCGGAGGAGTTTCACTCTTGTTGCCCAGGCTGGAGTGCAGTCTCAGCTCACTGCAACCCCCACCTCCCAAGTTCAAGCAATTCTCCTGCCTCAGCCTCCTGATTAGCTGGGATTACAGGTGCGTGCTACAATGCCCAGCTAATTCTGTAGTTTTAGTAGAGACGGGGTTTCTCCATGTTGGTCAGGCGGGTCTCAAACTCCTGACCTCAGGTGATCCGCCCACCTCAGCCTCCCAGAATCCTGGGATTACAGGCCTGAGCCACCAAGGGACCTCATGATCCCAGTTCTTAACTCTTTCTGTTGACATAAGCTGTGTTCATAATTGGAATGAACAATGGCGTCGCCCGGACAATCAGCCAGGCCTTTGTGTATCCATCCGAGTGTAGGCATGTGGGTAACTCCTGGAGAACTCTTCCGTCCAGAATTCAAAACATGTGGAAGGGGTTGGGGCAGTTCTTGCTGCATTTCAAACTCACTCCTCCAACACAACAAGCAGGGATTGTCTGGGCAGCTTTTGGGTGGTTTGCTGAGAGCTGGGCAGGCTGTGGGCCCAGCCCCTCCTGCAGAGGGTTCCATGCAGGCATCAGTATTTCTCAGCGGATCAGATTCCTCTAAATTCATGACCACCTTGTGTTCAGGCCACAGCCCTGTGGATGGGCTCTGAAACCACCTTTGCATGCTTATGAAAGATGGACCAGAACAGAAAAGTTGGAACCCAGGAGGTAGAGGTTACAGTGAGCTGAGATTGTGCCACTGCACCTCAGCCTGAGTGACACAGCGAGACCCTGTCTCAAAGAAAATACTCCAAAGCACACATGCACACACACAAAATGAAACCACCTTTGCAAAAATTCTACAAGTGAGATGTAATTTAACCACCCCCATCTTGCCTTTAGCCTTCAAACTGCCCTTAGTCATGGTTGGGCTTGGGCCAAGCTAAACTGGGAGTTTATAGTTTAAATGATAGTCACCTGGCCAGGCACGTTGGCTCACGCCTGTAATCTCAAAACTTTGGGAGGCTGAGGGGGGCGAATCACGAGGTCAGGAGTTTGAGTTGAGCCTGACTGACATGGTGAAATCCTGTCTGTACTAAAACACACAAAAAATTAGCGGGGTGTGGTGTTGCATGCCTATAATCCCAGCTAGTCAGGAGGCTGAGGCAGGAGACTCTTGAACCTGGGAGGCAGAGGTTGCAGTGAGCGGAGATCTCGCCACTACACTCCAGCCTGGGCAACAGAGTGAGACTTGGTCTCAAAAGAAAATCCAAAAAACAAACGAACTGATCATAGCCTTTCTTTAAAACTCAACAGCCTTCATAAAGCTAATGAGAGACCAGCAGGCTGGATGAAAGCAGACCACATTCCGCCAAGGTGTAGCCCTCGACACCGTTCCAGAGTGCTGGCACAAGGTTTGCAGCTCCTCCAGTTACTCCGTCAGGTAACGTCACAATTGTAGAACCCAAGACTGGCCTTTTGAGATGTATTTTTGGGTTTTTGCGTTTCTTTTCCTTTTTTTTTTTTTGGAGACAGGGTTTCACTCTGTCACTCAGGCTGGAGGGTAATGGTGCGATCTCCACTCACTGCAGCCTCTGCCTCCTGGATTCAAGCAATTCTCCTGCCTCAGCCACCCAAGTAGCTGAGATTACAGGTGTGCCCCACCACGCCCGGCTAAGTTTTGTATTTTTAGTAGAGATGGGGTTTCACCATGTTGGCCAGGCTGGTCTCCAACTCCTGACTTCAGGCTGGTCTCCAACTCCTGCCTGCCTCATCCTCCCGAAGTGCTGGGATCACAGGTGCGAGCCATCATTCCAGCCCAGGTTTTTGCATTTCTGACACTCAAGAGGCTTCACCTGGACCGAATGACCTACCTGCCTCCCCCACCCCTAGAGCAACCCATGGACAGTTCTGCGGCCCCACCCAGAAGCAAATCCCCTGGCCGGCCAAACTATCCTTGAAAAAGTCTGGCCTCCGAATTTTTGGGGAGATTGATGTAAGAATTAAGCTCCAGCCTCCTGTTCCGCCAGTTCTGCATGAATTAAGCTCTGTCTCTATTGCAATTTTCCTGCCTTGAGAAATCGGCTCTATCTGGGTCCTGAGCAAGAATGAACCCATGGGGCAGCAGCAGCGGTGAGGGTCAGACAGTGAAAACCATGGGGGTCCCGTCCTCCCACCCGCCCACCTGCGGCTGCTCCTGCCACGTCACCAGGCAGTGCAGCGGCTGAGGCCCTTTGCAGCACTTTGCAAGGCGCTGGCACGTCTGGTCCTGCCCAGAGCTTGGCACTACTGAAAAGAGCAGACACCGCAAAACAGTTTCTAGGAGAGCGGCCAGGAGCTGTTCATAGTTGGGGAACAACGCCTCATTGTTTGGGATCTCATTTAAATGTTGCCAAATCTATTTCATGTCTCTCCTTCGGAAACTCTGATTCGGAAGGAAATTTGATTCATCTGATTTGCTTCTGTGACTGAATAATTATTTGATTATTTGGCCAAATTTGGTTAAATGATAAGTTTTTCAACTAATTTTCAATATTAAAACCTGAGAGATTTTTCTACTGAATTATCCAACAGTACTCCTTCCTAACCCCATGGCTCCCCCTCTCCTGTAGTTTTTCCTCCAAGGAGGGTAAAAAATCTCACACATTCAAAGCCTGTTCTGAAATTTCCCTTGCTTAGCTCTGCTCAAAACAAACATAAACCTGGCTTTCAAGTACTTCCAAGTCACCTATAAAAAAGAAATGGTTTATATAGGCTGTTAGGAGTTATTAATATTTAATTCATTGAGGGGAAAATGCTGGCCTTTGTGATTAGATTGGTAAAACTTTATTTTACTTTATGTAATTTTCAAATATCCTTTTTTTTGGGGGGGATGGGGCCTCACTCTGTCACCAGGCTGCAGTACAGTATCGTAGTCACAGCTTACTGCAGCCTCAAACTTCTGAGTTCAAGGCGTCCTCCCATCTCAGCCTCCCACGTAGCTGGGACTGCAGGTATGTGCCACCACACCAGCTAATGTCTTTATTTTTTGTAGAGACAGGGTCTTGTTGTGCTGCACAGGGTGGTCTTGAACTCCTGGCCTCAAGTGATCCTCTTACCTTGTCCTACCAGTGAGGCCAAATATCCATTGTTTAATCATAATCAGTACTTTTGTTTAAGACTCCACTGTTATATTGGAGGAAGGAAAAAAAGCAAACCTTTGTAACATTTCATATATGACAAATCCCAACACATAAAAAAGGATTCGCCAGGTCCCAGGGCTTCAGGAAACAAGAGTGGGCTCATGGGGTGAGGAGAGTGTGCCCAGCACTAAGCAAAGTGGAGTCTTAAACCTGTTTCTTGCTTGGGGACTGTTTATGCTTCAACACAGTACCTGAAATACTGGACATTCCAGTACGCAAGAGGCAGAGCTGCGAATTCCACAAATCCATTCTGACATGTGGATAAACTTTTATTGATAGGCCAAAGGGAAAACCAATATTCACTGAAGGCTGCCGAATCCATATTTCTCAGAGTAAAGATGTTTAATGGACTCTCCACCTTTAAAGCGCTTTGTATGAAATATAGCTAGGAACACACATAAACAATTCAGATTACAAAACTCTCCAGGAAAGTAATAATCATCATGTAATACTGGAAGTACAGTTAAAAAAAAAAAAAGCAGCCTTCCAGGAGTCCTAACTGTAGTTTACTTGAGAGTTCAGATCATCGTAGCAACCTTCTGTATCAGGTTGTAATGGGCAGTTGTAAGCAAACAGCATCAATCTGCATAGTGTTTGGAAATTCGTCTGAAGCTGTTCGGAGCTGCACAACAGTGGAAGCTATTCTTCCAGTTCTCCCAGCAGCTCTGCAAAATCAGTGATATACCATTTGGCATTATCCTTGACGTGCTGCCTGATCACATTTCCTCCAAACCCAATGAAGGCATCCTAAGGAAGAAGAAAAAAGAGAGAAACGATTTTCGTGTTTATTTATTTGTTTGTTTGTTTGAGTCTTGCTCTGTCGACCAGGCTGGAGTGCAGTGGCATGATCTCTGCTCTCTGAAACCACCACCTTCTGGGTTCAAGTGATTCTCCTGCCTCAGCCGCCCAAGTAGCTGAGATGACAGGTGCCCACCACCATGCCTGGCCAATTTTTGTGTTTTTAGTAGAGACAGAGTTTCAACATGTTGGCCAGGCTGGTATTGGACTCCTGACCAGGTGATTTGGCCACTTTGGCCTCCCAAAGTGCTGGGATTACAGGGGTGAGCCACGGTTCTGGGCAGAGAAATGATTTTTAGAAAACCAGAAAACCAAGGTTGCAAGCAGCAATCGAGAGCAGTAAGTGTTTCAAACATAAACTGTTCCTGCAAAGAGAGGTAAGCCTGGCTCCCCCATGGTGCCTCCACTGAGCGCCCAGCACCTTTCTCCTCCCCTCCTCCGTCTTTGGCTCCTGGCTGCCTCTTATCCTTCACTGCACTATCCTGATCAGTACATGCACCACTGCAGGGGACCCATTCAGCTGGACAATGTCGAGGCTTTGGGAGAATAAGATGTGGTCCCTGCCCTCTTACAACCAAGACAAATGCCTGCAAAAATAAAAATCGGCCAGGTGCAGTGGCTCACGCCTGTAATCCCAGCACTTTGGGTGGCTGAGGCAGGCAAATCACGCGGTCAGGAGTTCGAGACCAGCCTGGCCAACATAGTGAAACACCATCTCTACTAAAAATACAAAAATTAGCCAGGCGTCATGGTGCACACTTGTAGTCCCAGCTACTCGGGAGGCTGAGGGAGAAGAATCACTTGAACCCAGAGAGGTTGCAGTGAGCTGAGATCGCGCCACTACACTCCAGTCTGGGAGACAGAGTGAAAGTCTTCCTCAAAAAATAATAATAAAAATTAAAAAATAAAAATCATATAGGTAGGTAAATGTTTGAGCTCTAAACTAGATAGCAGGAGCCAGGCGCAGTGGCTCATGCCTGTATTCCCAGCACTTTGGGAGGCTGAAGTGGGAGGATCGTCTGAGGTCAGGAGTTCCAGACCAGCCCGGCCAACATGATGAAACCCCGTCTCTACTAAAAATACAAAAAATAGCCGGGCGTGGTGGCAGCTGCCTGTAATCCCAGGTACGCAGGTGGCTGAGGCAGGACAATCGCTTGAACCTGGGAGGTGGAGTTTGCAGTGAACGGAGATCGCGTCACTGCACTCCAGCCTGGGTGACAGAATGAGATCCTGTCTGAAAAAAATAAAATAAATAATAAATAAATAAATAAACTAGATGGCAGGCCAGGCACAGAGGTTCATGCCTGCAATCCCAGTACTTTGGGAGGCCGAGGTGGGTGGATCACCCGAGCTCAGGAGTTCGCCTGTAGTCTCACCTACTTGGGAGGCTGAGGCAGAATTGCTTGAACCTGGGAGGTGGAGGTTGTAGTGAGCCGAGATCACGCCACTGCATTCTAGCCTGGTGACAGAGTGAGACTCCACCACACCCAGCTAATTTTTGTACTTTTAGTAGAGACGCCTTGGCCTCTCAAAGTGCTGGGATTGTAGGCATGAGCTGAGATCACACCACTGCACTTCAGCCTGGGCAACAGAGCAAGACCCTATCTCTAGAAAAAGTGAGAGCACTGCAGACAGTTCTCCCTCACCCCAAAAAAAAAGAAAAAGGGGGGAAAAACCCAGACAAATAAAAATTGGTTATCGTTATTATTATTTCATTAGTTGTACTAACTGATACCCTCTTTTTGTGAACGATATTTCAAAATAGTATTTTATTTTTTTTTGCCAGGATTAGACACAAACTGCACATACTCATTTGAAAGTACAGGCCGGGCGCGGTGGCTCACACCTGTAATCCCAGCACTTTGGGAGGCCGAGGTGGGCGGATCACGATGTCAAGAGATGGAGACCATCCTGGCCAACATGGTGAAACCCTGTCTCTACTAAAGATACAAAAATTAGCTGGGCATGGTGGCGCATACCTGTAGTCCCAGCTACTCAGGAGTGTGAGGCAGGAGAATTGCTTGAACCTGGGAGGTGGAGGTTGCAGTGAGCCGAGATTCCACCACTGCACTCAAGCCTGGCGCCTGGTGACAGATGGAGACTCCATCTCAAAAAGAAAAAAAAAAAAAAAAAAAGTGAAGGGAAAAGACAAGTAACAGAATTTTGTACTTTCTTTTTTTTGTTTTTTTTGAGATGGAGTTTGGCTCTTGTTGCCCAGGCTGGAGTGCAATGGCGCAATCTTGGCTCACTGCAACCTCTGCCTCCTGGGTTTAAGCAATTCTTTTTTTTTTTTTTTTAATTAAAGACAGAGTTTCACCACATTGGTCAGGCTGGTCTCAAACTCCTAACCTCAGGTGATCTGCCCGCCTCAGCCTCCCAAAATGCTGGGATTACAGGTGTGAGCTACCGCGTCCGGAGGGTTTAAGCAATTCTCCTGCCTCAGCCTCTGGAGTAGCTGGGATTACAGGCACATGCCACCACGCCTGGCTAATTTTGTGTTTTTAGTAGATTGGGAGCTCCCTGAGAAAACTCATTTTACTTTTATGTATTCCTCATTAAACTAGCCCAGTGTTCCTTGCTTAGCCAACTCCAACATTGGTTATAAATTATCTAAGGTAACAATAAAAAGATTCAAAGACGAGGTGGCCCACGCCTATAATCACAACACTTTGGGAGGCCAAGGCAGGTGGATCACCAGAGGTCGGGAGTTCGATACCAGCCTGGCCAACATGGTGAAACCCCGTGTCTACTAAAAATAGAAAAAAAAATTAGCTGGTGTGGTGGCGGGCATCTGCAATCCCAGCTACTTGGGAGGCTGAGGCAGGAGAATTGCTCAAACCCGGGAAGTGAAAGTTACACTTGGTTGACTCCAGTTGGTCGACAGAGTGAGACTATCACAAAAAAAAAAAAAAAAAGATTCAAAGGCTGGGCTCTGTGGCTCATGCACTGTGGGAGGCTGAGGTGTGCAGATCACCTGAGGTCGGGAGTTTGAGACCAACCTGGCTGGAACCTTTTTTTTTTTTTTTGAGATGAAGTCTTGCTTTGTCATGTTCAGGCTGGAATGTAGTGGTGTGATCTCGGCTCACTGCAACCTCCCGCCTCCCGGGTTTGAGTGATTCTCCTGCCTCAGCCTCCCAAGTAGCTGGGATTATAGGCACTTGCCACCACGCCTGG
>NW_022437086.1:868109-874984 GCF_009761245.1 Sapajus apella | reverse complement strand
GAGAATTGCTTGTACCCAGGCTGGAGTGCAATGGCGCGATCTCGGCTCACTGCAACCTCCGCCTCCTGGGTTCAAGCAATTCTCCTGCCTCAGCCTCCTGAGTAGCTGGGACTACAGGCGTGCGCCACCATGCCCAGCTAATTTTTGTATTTTTAGTAGAGACGGGGTTTCACCATGTTGACCAGGATGGTCTCGATCTCTTGACCTCATGATCCACCCGCCTCGGCCTCCCAAAGTGCTGGGATTACAAGCGTGAGCCACCGCGCCCGGCCTATTTATTATTTTTCTTTTGAGATATAGTCTTGCTCTGTCACCCAGGCTAGACTACAGTGGCATGATCTTGGCTCACTGCAACCTCTGCCTCCCAGGTTCAAGCGATTCTCCTGCCTCAACCTCCCTGGTAGCTGGGATTACAGGTGCCCACCACCGCACCCAGCTAATTTTTGTATTTTTGGTAGAGACAGGGTTTCACCATCTTGGTCAGGTGGGCTGGTCTCGAACTCCTGAACTCGTGATCCACCTGCCTCGGCCTCCCAAAGTACTGGGATTATAGGCGTAAGCCACCATGCCCAGCCTATTTTTTTTTTTTTTAGACAATCCCTAGTTTTAGATCTCAGAAAACCAGGTGGTAAAAACTTCAGCGCGTGTGCGCTCTCTCTCTCTCTCTCTTTCTCTCTTTCTATATATATATATATATATATGTACACACACACATACATATACAAAATACAAAATTTTAGCCAGGTGTGATGGTGGGCACCTGCGGTCCCAGCTACTTGGGAGGCTGAGGCATGAGAATTGCTTGAAGTCTGTCTCTCTCCCTCTCTCTCTCTCTATATATATATTATCTATATATATATATATATATATATATAGAGAGAGAGAGAGAGAGTCTATTTATTGAGACATAATAATAATTATGTCTCAATAAATAAATAAATAAAACCTCCACTAGTTTCAGAAAATGATGATGCAGAGGAATAAAATGCTGTGACGCTGTCGGATGCAGTGGTGCGTACCTGTAATCCCAGCTACCCAGGAGGCTGAGGTGGGAGGATTGTTTCACCCCAGAAGTTTAGCGCTGTGATAAGCTATGATCACACCACTGCACTCCAGCCTGGGCAGCATAGCAAGACCCTGTCTCCAGAAAATAAATAAATAAATAAAAATAAATAAAATGCTTTGATACATTGCAAGTAAATTATATAATCTCTGCAAGCCTCAGTTCCCCTATTAGAAGAAGCAGCAAGCTGGTTCACGCCTGTGATAGCATCATTTCGGGAGGCCGAGGCGGGGCAGATTGCTTGAGCTCAGGAGTTCGAGATCAGCCTGGGCAACATGGTGAAACCTTGCCTCTACCAAAAATACAAAGTCTTAGCTGGGCGTGGTGGCATGTGTCTGTGGTCCCAGCTATTTGGGGGGCTAAGGTGGGGGAATCACTTGAACCTGGAGTGGAGGCTGCAGTGAGCTGAGAGCACACCACTGCACTTCAGCCTGGGTAACAGAGTGAGACTCTGTCTAAAACAAAACAAAACATAATATTTGACTTCGAAGGGCTGTTCTGAGGATTAAATGAGGTAATGTATGAGGAACTAGTACAGAAAGTGTAAAATGATATTAAAATCTTGGTTATAAGAGTTGTTAGGGCCGGGTGCAGTGGCTCACACCTGTAATCCCAGCACTTTGAGAGGCCGAGGCGGGCGGATCATGAGGTCAGGAGTTTGAGACTATCCTGGCCAACATGGTGAAACCCCGTCTCTACTAAAAATACAAAAATTAGCCGGGCATGGTGGCATGTGCCTGTAGTCCCAGCTACTCAGGAGGCTGAGGCAGAAGAATCACTTGAACCCAGGTGGCGGAGGCTGAAGTGAGCCGAGATCACGCCACTACACTCCAGCCTGGGTGACAGAGCAAGACTCCATGTTACATTTTAAAAAAAGAATTGTTGATGGTATTATTTGGGGAAATGAAACCAACTATTGAGCACACACCGAGGCTAAAAGGTGGTGGTCATACTACAGGGATAAGGCATTGTTACAAGTTTTAAAAGATTTTAGTTCCTTATTCATAACTTTTCTTGGGTTTGTACAAAGTCAGCTGACATGACGTTTGAATTTGTTTTTATTATTTCATTTCTTATCTTGTAAAGAGAGTTGTTTTTAACTCCTGTTTTAAATCTTATGTAGTTCTAAATCTACTATTTTAGTTTATCTTATTTATTTATTTTGTAGAGATGGGGTCTCAATATGTTGCCTAGGTTGGTCTCAAACTTCTGTGCTCAAGCGATCTTCCTGCCTTGGCCTCCCAAAGTGCTGGGATTACAGGATAAATGAGCTGTCTAAAACAAAAGCACGGCTGGCTGTGGGAGCTCACGCCTGTAATCCCAGCACTCTGGGAGGCCGAGGTGGGCAGATCACCTGAGGTCAGGAGTTGGAGAGCAGCGTGGCCTACATGGTGAAACCCTGTCTGTACTAAAAATCCAAAAATTGGCTGGGTGTGGTGGTGGCTGCCTGTAATCCAAACTACTGGGGAGGATGAGGCACAAGAATTGCTTGAAAACTCAGGAGGCAGAGGTTGCCATGAGCCAAGATGGCACCATTGCACTCCAGCCTGGGCAACAAGAGCAAAACTCTGTCTCAAAATAAATAAATAGATAGATAGATAAAACAAAAGTACAACCTGAAAAAAAACTAGCACCCTTCATACATACAGCAGGAGGACAGGCTTCCATGTCTGTGGCTCCATCTCCAACCATGATGATTTTCTTAAAATGAAACTCTTCCTTTAAAAGTTTAATCACTTTTCCTTTTCCACCAGATTCGGCTGTTGGCTGCGTCTCATCAAAACCTGCATATTCACCTTAAAAGAGCAGTAGAAACAGGGTTAAAGACTCACAAAAGTGTCTTACCAGTGACAGCTTTCTGCATAGATGATTTCTTCACTTAAATGACACTGAGAAGGCTAAAAATGGCCCTTGGTACAGTCACACAGCCTGGAGCTCCACACCTGTTCCTGGGAATAAACAAGCTTTGCTTTTTAAAAAAATTTTTTTTTTTTTTTTTTTTTTTTGGGACAGAGTCCTGCTCTGTTGCCCAAGCTGGAATGCAGTGGTATGATCTCGGCTTACTGCAACCTCCTCTTCCTGGGTTCATGCAATTCCCCTGCCTCAGCCTCCTGAGTAGCTGGGACTACAGGCGTGCACCACCACGCCCGGCTAGTTTCTTGTATTTTAGTAGAGACGGGGTTTCACCACATTGGCCAGGATGGTCTCAATCTCCCGACCTTGTGATCACCAAGCCCGGCCTAAAATTTTCTTTTATGATTATGATTATAGAAATGGGGTCTTGCTAGCTGGGCTTAGTGGCTCACACCTGTAATCCCTATACTTTGGGAGGTCAAGGCAGGCAGATCACCTGAGGTCAGGAGTTCAAAACTAGCCTGGCCAACATGGTGAAACCCCATCTCTACTAAAAAAAATGCAAAAATTAGCCAGACATGGTAGCAGGCACCTACTGTCTCAAAAAAAGAAATGGAGTCTTGCTATATTGCCCAGGCTGGTCTGGAACTCCTAGGTTCATGTCATTCTCCTGCCTCGGCCTCCAAAAGTGCTGAGATTACAGGTGTGAGCCACCACACCTGGCCAACTATGTTTTCAGACTACCAATATCAGTTGTAGAGGTGGCTCTATTAGGTCATAAATACCTAGGGGTGAATTTGTTGTATCCTTTAAAGTTCCAGTAATTCTCAAACATTGTTGAGGTGGCAGAACACTGTAAAATAGTAATATATCACATTTATTTATTTATTTATGAGACAGAATCTCGCTCTGTTGCCCAGGCTGGAGTGCAGTGGTGTCATCTCGGCTCACTGCTGCCTCTGCCTCCTAGGTTCAAGACATTCTCGTGTCTCAGCCTCCCGAGTAGCTGGGATTACAGACACTTACCACCACGCTGTCTGTGTTTTGTATTTTTATTAAAGACGGGGTTTTGCCACGTTGGCTAGGCTGGTGTCAAACTCTTAAGCCACCTCGAGTGACCTTAATATATTAAATTTAAAATGTTACTATATAATGTCACCCAAGAGGAAATTCTAGCTGATTTTTGATCAATTATTTCTATTCTTACAGTAACTACCACATTTATTCTTTATTTTTATTTTTTAATTTTCTGTAACATCAGAAATTCCTGCTCACGCACTCATTCTTGACTTCTTTTTCCAATGATCTCTATCTCTAGACCATTCAAGAATGCTCTATTAATATATGTACATTTTTAAAATATTTGGGCCAGGCATATTAGCTCACACCTATAATCCCAGTACTTTGGGAGGTCAAGGCGGGAGGATCACCTGAGGTTGGGCGTTGGACACCAGCCTGACCAACATGGAGAAACCCCGTCTCTGCTGAAAATACAAAAAAAATTAGCCAGGTGTGGTGGCGCATGCCTGTAATCCCAGCCACTGGGAAGGCTGAGGCAGGAGAATTGCTTGAACTCAGGAGGTGGAGGTTGCGATGAGTTGAGATTGTGCCACTGCACTGCAGCCCGGGCAACAAGAGCAAAACTCAGAAAAGAAAAAAAAAAAAAAAAAAAAAAAAAAAATTAATTGGTTTTAAGTATATCAACCCCCTTGGCAGGGCAGGCAAGGCAGGTGGATCACCTGAGGTCACAAGTTTGAGAACAGCCTGACCAATGTGGTAAAAGCCAGACTCTACTAAAAAAATAAAAAAATTAGCCAGGCGTAGTGGCAGGTGCCTATAATACTAGCTACTCGGGAGGCTGAGGCAGAAGAATCGCTTGAACCCAGGCGGCAGAGGTTGCAGTGAGCCGAGATCGAGCCACACACTCTAGCTGGAGCAACAAACTGAGACCCTGTCTCAAACAAAACAAAAGAACACTATCAGTCACTCCTTGATATAACTGGAGGTCTGAGATGATATAACAGCTGTGGCACCGTTATGGACCAGAGAGGGGACAGGCTTCCCCAAGGGCAGCTGTAGTTCAGTAACCCGTTAACAAAAGTCTCCCTTCTAAAGTCTCCCCCGCTTTTTTTTTTTTTTTTTTTAAAGACAGGGTCTCCCTCTGCCACCCAGGCTGGAAGTGCAGTGGTGTGATCTCGGCTCACTGCAGCCCCTACCTCCTGGCTTCAAGTGATTCTTCTGCCCCAGCCTCCCAAGTAGCTGAGACTACAGGCATACGCCACCACAACCAGCTAATTTTTTTTTTTTTGAGTATGAATTTCTCTCTGTTGCCCAGGCTGGAGTGCAATGACACAATCTCGGCTCACTGCAACCTCCGCCTGCCGGGTTCAAGCAATTCTCCTGCTTCAGCCTCTTGAGTAGCTGGGATTACAGGTGCCCACCAACACATCTGGCTAATTTTTGTATTTTTTTTCTTTTTAAAAATTTTACCTTCAAAGCTACTGCATTTTTGTATTTTTAGTAGAGATGAGGTTTCACCATGTTGGCCAGGCTGGTCTCAAACTCCTAACCTCGTGTTCCGCCCACCTTGGCTTCCCAAAGTACTGGGATTATAGGCGTGAGCCACCGCACCTGGCCTAATTTTGTATTTTTAGTAGAGGCAGGGTTTCGCCATGTTGGCCAGGCTGGTCTTGAACTCCTGACTTCAGGTGATCCACCTGCCTCAGCCTCCCAAAGTGCTGGGATTACAGGCATGAGCCACCATGAACAGGCAAGAGTCTCCTTCTTGAGTCTAAATTGCTTCAAATGCATAGGAGCTCCCATGAAGTTGAAATATAACATATAACAAAGTAAGTCATAGGGGCTACGTAGGAATTAATGTCTTACTAAATGCAGAATTTATATACAGACGGATGACGTTATAGATACTGAAGCTAGGGCAGGTGATGGCCTAAGTCTATTTTGCTGAGCAAAGGGCACTGAAGGGCAAAAGATACCGGTTAAGAGAACTGTTCATCCCAATATGTAACTCTGATGTGACTACTTAAGTGCATTCCAACAGGCATTACCCAGAATACTGCATAATAGAACTGGTAAGAAAGGGCAGATGTTACCTTTAAAGTCTTACCGTTGAAGTAGAATTTCAGCCTATTGGCAAACACATTGGTTGCTGGGATATTGAGCTTTGAAGCAACATGCTCTACAATACTCCTAAAGCCACCAGATATTAGGAAAACCTGAACATTTCGCTCCTGTAGGCGACTTACCAGCTCCCTGCAAAAATAAAATACAAAATACCGAACACTGAGTAATACAAAAGGGAAAAAAAATGAAACATGAAGAGGAAACTAAGATATATTTTCTTCTCCTGATGCATTTGCCTGAGGTAAATCTGACAAGGTATATTGCCTGGGGAGTTAGTGTTTTATATATGTTTTTCTAAATGTACTTCAAAATCAATGGGTAGGGCTTGGCTGCTTTAGGAAACTACTCCAGAACCCTACTCTGCCCATGGACCCAGAAAAACACAAGATGAAGACAAACAGGGAAAGCTTGGGTTTTCCCAGGAGAAAGAGGAAAGGCAGAAACAGACAGAACCAGACAACCCGACAGACAAGACCACGTGTAAGAGCCAGAAGGACCACATGGCCACACCTTTAACTCCAGCACTTTGGGGGGCCAAGGTGGAAAGTCACCTGAGGCCAGGAGCTTGAGAACAACCTGGGCAAAATAGCAAGACTTCATCTCGGCCAGCCACAGTGGCTCACGCCTGTAATCTCAGCACTTTGGGAGGCTGAGGTAGGCGGATCACGAGGTCAGGAGTTCGAGACCATCCTGGCTAACACGGTGAAACCCCGTCTCTACTAAAAATACAAAAAAATTAATTGGGTGTGGTGGTGCATGCCTGTAATCCCAGCTACTCGGGAGGCTGAGGCAGGAGAATTGCTTGAACCCAGGA
>NW_022437086.1:860827-868009 GCF_009761245.1 Sapajus apella | reverse complement strand
TTCATCTTTGCAAAAAAAAATTTAAAAGCTGGATATAGTGGCTCAAACCTATAATTTCAATACTTGGCTGGGCACGGTGGCTCATGCCTGTAATCTCAGAACTTTGGGAGGCCAAGGCAGGTGGATCACCTGAGGTTGGGAGTTCGAGACCAGCCTGACCAATGTGGAGAAACCCCATCTCTACTAAAAATACAAAATTAGCCAGGCGTCATTGTGTGCTCCTGTAATCCCAGCTACTCGGGAGGCTGAGGCAGGAGAAACGCTTGAACCCTGGAGGAGGAGGCTGAGGTGAGCTGAGATAGCACCATTGCACTCCATCCTGGGTGACAAGAGTGAAAGTCCATCTCAAAAAACAACAACAACAAAAAGGCTGCATGCAGTGGCTCCCGCCTGTAATCCCAGCACTTTGGGAGGCCGAGGCAGATGGATCATGCGGTCAGGAGTTCAAGACCAGCCTGGCCAATGTGGTAAAACCCCGTCTCTACTAAAAAATACAAAAATCAGCCAGGCATGGTGGCATGCACCTGTAGTCCCAACTACTTGGGAGGCTGAGGCAGGAGAATTGCTGGAACCTGGGAGGTGGAGGTTGAAGTGAGCTGAGATCTCACCACTGCACTCCAGCCAGGGTGTCAGAGTGAGACTCCACCCATCCCCCCCAAAAAATGTCAATACTTTGGAAGGCTGAGGTGAGAAAACTGATCACTTGAGCCCACACATTCAAGACCAGCCTGGGCAACATAGTGAGACCCTGTCTCTATACATTTTTTTTTTTAAACTAGGCATGGTGGCCTAAGTCCCAGCTACTTAGGAAGCTGAGGCAGGAGGATCCCTTGAGCCTAGAAGGTTGATGCTGCAGGGAGCTGTGTTCGTTCATGCCACTGCACTCCAGCCTGGGTGACGAAGCAAGACACCATCTCTCAAAGGTAGGAGGGCCACTTGACCCCAGGAGTTTGGGGTTGCAGTGAGCCATGATTATACCACTGTACTCCAACCTGGGCAAAGAATGAGACTCTGACTCTAAAAAAAATAATAATAGGGCAGGCGTGGTGGCTCACACCTGTAATCCCAGTACTTTGGGAGGCCGAGGCAGGTGGATCACTTGAGGTCAAGAGTTCAAGACCAGCCTAGCCAACATGGTGAAACCCGTCTGTACTAAAAATACAAAAATTAGCCAGGTGTGGTTGTGGGTGCCTGTAATCCCAGCTACTTGGGAGGCTGAGGCAGGAGAATCGTGTGAACCTGGGAGGCAGAAGTTGCAGTGAGCTGAGGTTACACCACTGCACTCCAGCCTGGGCAACAGAGCAAGATTTTGTCTGAAATAAATAAAATAACGTACCCAAGACTGAGTAATCTATAAATAAATAATAAAAAATAAAATAATAAAAATAAAAATGAAAATAACACACCCAGAGGGCACTCTAAATCAACAGTTAAATGCCCTCAGGAGGATGTCCCCCCACACTGATGCTGAAATACACCTGGGGCAAGGGCTCCTCTTACCTTATGCCGGGGGTCAGGTGTGGGGGTTGCTCTGCTATGAGTCTCTGCACCTGCTCCCTGGAGGGCTGGATTAGGGCTAAGCGCTCCGTGAGAGCATCTTTGAAAGGCACTGCCCCGCCCATGGCTCGCCGTGTCCTAGGAGGGAGACCCAACAGTCAGGCCAGCCCGGTCTGCCTTCCTCAATGTTGACATGCCTAACTGCCCAGGTCTGCACAACATCCACCAAAAGGAAGATGCTACCAAGAGCCCCACTGTGCAACAGACATCCTTTGCTGCTAAGAGAGCAAGGCCTTGTAATAAACTTTTGAAGGTTTGCTTGAAAATAACAATAATAGGCCGGGTGCAGTGACTCATGCCTATAATCCCAGCACTTGGGGAAGCTGAGGTGGGCAGATCACCTGAAGCCAGGAGCTCGAGACCAGCCTGGCCAACATGGCAAAACCCCATCTCTACTTAAAAAATGCAAATATTAGCTGGGCATGTTGGTGTATGCCTGTAATCCCAGCTACTCGAGAGGCTGAGGTAGGAGAATTGCTTCAACCTGGGAGGTGGAGGTTGCAGTGAGCTGAGATCATGCCACTGCAACCCAGCCTGGATGACAGAGTGAACTCCGTCTAAAATAAAACAAAACAAACCACACAGCCCGTCCATAGGTTGTTTTCTTGAAAGCCGTGAGCTGTCATAAATCAAGAAAGAAACCAAAGGCTAAACGTACTTGCATGAAAGGCAGTTAAAAATGAAATGGTGGTTGGGTGAGGTGGTTCCCGCCTGTAATCTCAGCACTGTCGGAGGCCAGGGCAGGGGGATCATGAGGTCAGGAGTTCAAGACCAGACTGGCCAACATGGTGAAACCCTGTCTCTACTAGAAGTACAAAAATTAGCCGGGCATGGTAGCGCGCGCGCCCATAGTCCCAGCTACTCAGGAGGCTGAGGCAGGAGAATCGCTTGAATCCAGGAGGCAGCAGTTGCAGTGAGTGAGATTGTGCCATTGCACTCCAGCCTGGGTGACAGAGCAAGACTCTGTCTCGAGAAAAAAAAAGAAAATGACATTGTGCATGACCGGGGGACTGGGGCTGCAAAGGAGGTGCCCAGCTGAGGGTGGAAGGGTAGAGGGAGGAAGGGGCTCTGACCCAGGGCCCACCAACAGCTGCAGGGTGGGAGGGCGGAGGGTGGAAGGGGCTCTGACCCAGGGTCCACCAAGAGACGGTAAACCTTTCCAGGGAACCGCCGAGCCCACTCTTCCAACCGTGACGCAAATCCGCTGGACAGGTGGGCCCCGCCACACGGGCCATCTTCTTGGGTTAGTGACTGCTGTCAGTCTCCTGATCAAGGTAGGAATGTGTCTTATTCATATTTGTTTACCATAAATATTTATATAAACCAATGACTGTATCAAAATCGCTAAGGGATGAAAGAAAAAGCCTAGTGCTCCTGTTCCATAGCCAGGGTCTAACACTTCATCCAAAACAACCACTCTGTAGAAATTCTCTATCATTTTATGAAGTGAATAAATGCTGTGCCTACATTTCTGACACCTTGTCCTCAACGCCACAGATTTTGGCTAGCTCATCAATTCCTTCTTCTCTGATGACCGTGCTGTCGACATCAAAACACACTGCATCTGCTGAGGAGAAAAGCTTCCTCAGCTCTGAGTGGGAGACCATCCTTGGATGAATTTTCCTCCTACAAGAAAAAAAGATAAATGTATTTAAAGACATTAAATGAAATTATGACAAGAGCCCATCTTGCTGTTCTAAGCCAGTGTAGCCCATGTAAGAGTGTACTCATGGATTCATTCATTTTTCTTTCCTTTTTTTTTTTTAACTTCCCACACTACACCAATTTCTTTTTTCTTTTTCTTTCTTAGATGGAGTCTTAGTCTGTTGCCCAGGCTGTAGAGCAGTGGTACGATCTTGATTTACTGCAAACGCCACCTCCTGGGTTCAAATGATTCTCCCGTCTCAGTCTCCTGAGTAGCTGGGATTATAGGCACCTGCCACCATGCCCCGCTTATTTTTAAAAAATTTTTAGTAGAGATGGGATTTCACCACGTTGGCCAGGCTGGTCTTGAACTCCTGACCCCAGGTGATCTACCCACCTTAGCCTCCCAAAGTGCTGGGATTAGAGGTGTAAGGCATTGCGCCTGGCTAGTACCAACTTTTAAATATATTTGCTGTTGAGGCCGGGTGCCTGTAATCCCAGTTACTCGAGAGGCTGAGGCAGGAGAATTGCTGGAACCCAGGAGGCAGAGGATGCAGTGAGCCAAGATCACCCCACTGCACTCCAGCCTGGGTGGCAGAGCAAGACTGCATCTAACACACACACACACACACACACACACACACACACACACACACACACAAATATATATGTATATATAACATTGATGTTGAACCAATATTCAATTATTTTTCACCTAATAACTGTAGCAAGAAAGCAAGGGTTGAAGTGGAGATGTGGAGAAGGCTGTACAGGCACACAGGAAAAATGTTTAGCCTTGTCTATGAAACAGGGCTTCAGGCTGGGCGCAGTGGCTCGTGCCTGTAGTCCCGGCACTTTGGGAGGCTAAGGCAGGAGGATTGCTTGAGGCCAGGAGTTTGAGACCAGCCTCGGCAACATAGAGAGACCGAATCTCTACTAAAAACAATAATACAAAAAATTAGCTGGGTGTGGCGGTGCACGCCATTAGTCTCAGCTACTCGGGAGGCTGAGGCAGGAGAATCGCTTGAATTCAGAAGGTGGAGGCTGCAGTGAGCTGAGATTGTGCCACTGCACTCCAGCCTGGGCAACAGAGCAAGACCCTGAGTCTAACTAAAAAGAAAAGAAAAGAAAGAAGGCTTCAAGGAAGCATAGGTAGTTGAGCTGACTCTGACAGGTAAATGGCCCTCTAAGGGGGTTGTCGAAGGGCAGGGCATCGATTTGGCGTGTGCTGGGAGGAGAGGGAGGTGGCGACAAGGAGAGAGGTTCGTGATGCAGAAGGATTAGGAGCAAAGACAAGGGGGCGGAAGCAGCACATAACCTACTGGACGACACCCCATGGCCTGGCCCAGCGGCCTGGCAGTGCATCAGGAGTTCAGACTAAGAGGGGCCTAGGGCCAGACTCAGAAGTCTAAACTTTAACTTCCTGGTACGGAAAAGGCTTTAGAGCCTCAGAAGAAAGGTCAGAGCTAAATATAAGGGCAAAACATATGCCCGTATAAAGGTGGTAGTTGAAGACATGGTTTAATGAAAGTCCAGGGAGAGGCCGGGCACGGTGGCTCACGCCTGTAATCCCAGCACAATGGAGGCTGAGGCGGGCAGGTCACTTGAGGCCAGGAGTTCAAGACCAGCCTGGCCAACAGGGCAAAACCCCTGTCTCTACTAAAAATACAAAACTTAGCCAGGCAGAGTGGCATGCACCTGCAGTCCCAGCTACCCAGGAGGCTGAGGCAGGAAAATCGCTTGAACCTGGGAGTCAGAGATTGCAGGGAGTAGAGATCACACCACTGCACGGCAGCGTGGGTGACAGAGTGAGACCTGCCTCAAAAAAATAAAAAGTCATAAAGTCCAGGGAGAACAGAGAGGGAGAAGAGAAGAGCGCTAAGGACAGAGCCTGCAAGGCCACCGCCTTACGCCCTGACTTGAACCTGGGAAGGCAAAGGAAAATGGTGAAGTTAAAGGGAGAAACTCTGGAGGGCACACTGCTGCAGAAGCTGCAGAGGACAGACATTTGAAAAGAATGTTTTTTTTTTTTTGAGACAAATTATCGCTCTGTCACCCAGGCCGGAGTGCAATGGCACAATTATGGCCCACTGCAGTCTCAAACACCTGGGCTCAAGCAAGCTTCCGCCTCAGCCTCCCAAGCAGCTGGGTCTACAGGCATGCATTGCTATGCTTGGCTTATTTTAAAAAAATTTTTTTTTTGTAGAGATGGGGTCTTGCTCTGTTGCCCAGACTGGTCTTGAACTCCTGGACTCAAGCAGTCCTCCCACCTAGGTCTCCCAAAGTGCTGGGAATACAGGCATGAACCCCCATGCCTGGACTTTATTGTTTAGAAAATCTTTGGACTAGAATTAGGGTGAAAGGGATTCTCAAGGTTGCCCCGACCAGCTCCCATCAGAGACTAATATGTCATGTACAAGGCTACACAGATGATTTAAGTAATCTATATTTAGAATAGACTCTGGGGCCGGGCGCGGTGGCTCACGCCTGTAATCCCAACACTTTGGGAGGCCGAGGTGGGTGGATCACGAGGTCAAGAGATCGAGACCATCCTGGTCAACACGGTGAAACCCCGTCTCTACTAAAACCACAAAAAAAAATTAGCTGGGCATGGTGGCGCCTGCCTGTAATCCCAGCTACTCAGGAGGCTGAGGCAGGAGAATTGCCTGAACCCAGGAGGCGGAGGTTGCGGTGAACCGAGATCGCGCCATTGCACTCCAGCTTGGGCAACAAGCGAAACTCCATCTCAAAAAAAAAAAAAAGAATAGACTCTGGTTGAAAACAGACTCAAAACAGCTGACCAATCCACTGCTCAACTGTTTCCAACCAGTGCAGTCCGCAGAATAATGCCATTTAAAGTTGACCTGGAGCTGGGTGTGGTGGCTCACACCTGTAATCCCAGCAATTTGGGAGGCCGAGGCAGGTGGATCACCTGAGATCAGGAGTTCGAGACCAGCCTGGCGAATACGGTTTCTGCTAAAAATACAAAAAAATTAGCTGGGTGTGGTGGCACACACCTGTAATTCCAGCTACTTGGGATGCTGAGGCAGGAGAATTACTTGAACTCGGGAAGTGGAGGTTGCAGTGAGCTGAGATCACGCCATTGCACTCCAGCTTGGGCAACAAGAGCAAAACTCTGTCGAAAAAAAATAAAGGGAAAAGGCTGAGCACGGTGGCTCACGCCTGTAATCCCAGCACTTTGGGAGGCCAAGCATAGTGGTGCATGCCTGACCAAAACCAGCCCGACCAACATGGAGAAACCCCGTCTTTACTAAAAATACAAAAAATTAGCTGGGTGTGGTGGTACGTGCCTGTAATCCCAGCTAACCAGGAGGCTGAGGTAGGACAGTAGCTTGAACCCAGGAGGCGGAGGTTGTGGCGAGCCGAGATCACACCATTGCTTTCCAGCATAGGCTACAAGATCGAAACTCCGTCTCAAAAAAAAAAAAACCCCAAAAAACAAAACAACAACAACAAAAAACACCAGGCCAGGCTTGGTGGCTCATGCCTGTAATCTCAGCACTTTGGAAGGTACAGGTGGGCAGATTACAAGGTCAAGAGATTGTGATCATCCTGACCAACATGGTGAAACCCTGTCTCTACTAAAAACACAAAAACTAGCTGGGTGTGGTGGTGGGCGCCCATAGTCCCAGCCACTCGGGAGGCTGAGGCAGGAGAATCACTTGAACCCAGGAGGCGGAGATGGCAGTGAGCTAAGATTGCGCCCCTGCACTCCAGCCTGGGAACACAGTGAAACTCTGTCTCAAAAACAAAACAAAACAACAACAACAAAGAAACAACAAAAACAAAGTTGACCTGGAAAAAAAATCTTTTAAGTCAGGGGTCGGCAAGCTATGGCCTGTAGGCCAAATCCACCCTGCCACCTGGTTTTGTGTGGCTCGCAGGTAAGAATGATTTTCACACGCCGGGCGCGGTGGCTCAAGCCTGTAATCCCAGCACTTTGGGAGGCGGAGGCGGGTG
>NW_022437086.1:848841-860817 GCF_009761245.1 Sapajus apella | reverse complement strand
AAAAAAAAAAAAAAAAAAAAAAAAAAGAATGATTTTCACATTTTATTTCACTTTATTTTTTCTGAGACAGGATCCCCTTCTGGCACCCAGGCTGGAGTGCAGTGGTGCCATCACAGCTCACTGTAGCCTCAAACTCCTGGGCTCAGGTGATCCTTCCATCTTGGCCTCTCGAGTCGCTGAGACTACAGGTGTGAGCCACCACGCATGGCTGATTTTTACATTTTAAACAGTTGAAAAAAAAATCAGTAGAAGAATATTTTTTGACATGTGAAAATTAATAAAATGCAAATTTCAGGCTGGCTGCAGGAACTCACGCCTGTAATCCTAGCACTTTGGGAGGCTGAGGAGGAGGATTACTTGAAGCCAGGAGTTCGACACCAGCCTTGGCAACATACCAAGCCCGCATCTCTAAAAAGTACTTTTAAAATTAGCCAGGTGTGGTGGCACGTGCCTACAGACCTAGCTGCTCAGGAGGCTGAGGCAGGATTGCTCGAGTACAGGCAGCCACGACCATGACACTGCACCCCAGCCTCGGTAACAGTGAGATCCTGTCTCAAAAGTAATAATAATAATAATAAAATGCAATTTTCAGTGTATATATTTTTTTTTTTTTTGGGACAGAGTCTCACTCTGTTGCACAGGTTAGAGTGTAGTGTGCAATCTTTGTTCACTGCAACCTCACCTTCCCTGGTTCAAGCAATTCCCCTGCCTCAGCCTCCCGATTAGCTGGGATTACAAGTACATGCCACCACATCCAGCTAAATTTTTTTGTATGTTTAGTAGAGACAGGGTTTCACCATGTTGGCCAGGCTGGTCTCAAACTCCTGACCTCAAGTGATCTGCTCACCTTGGCCTCCCAAAGTGCTCGCGAGAGCCAATGTGCTCCACCGGAGCCACTGCACCCAGCCAACTAACATAATGTCTTTATTACACAATTTATGCCCTTCATGATTTGGCTCCTATGCCTATGTATTGTACCAACCTCATTCCCCACAAATACACATACACACACATTTTTTTTTTTTTTTTGAGACAGAGTCTCACTCTGTCGCCCAGGCTAGAGTGTAGTGTCAGGATCTCAGCTCAGTGCAACCTCTGCCTCTTGAGGCTGGGCGTGGTGGTGTGCACCTGTAATCCCAGCTCCTTGGGAGGCTGAGGCAGGAGAATCGCTTGAACTTGGGAGGCAGAGATTCAGTGAGCCCAGATCACGCCACTGCACTCCATCCTGGTGACAGAGTGAGACACCGTATCAAAAAAAAAAACAACACAGGCCGGGCATGGTGGCTCACGCCTGTAATCCCAGTACTTTGGTAGGCTGAGGCGGGTGGATCACAAGGTCAAGAGATCGAGACCATCTTGGTCAACGTGGTGAAACCCCGTCTCTACTAAAAATACAAAAAATCAGCTGGGCATGGTGGCGCATGCCTGTAATCCCAGTTACTCAGGAGGCTGAGGCAGGAGAATTGCCTGAACCCAGGACGCGGAGGTTGCGGTGAGCCGAGATCGTGCCATTGCACTCCAGCCTGGGTAACAAGAGTAAAACTCCGTCTCAAAAACAAAACAAAACAAAACAAAACAAAAAACACAAAAAGAGTGAGAACTGATTTACACATTCCAGGCTGAACACCAGGCTTGACGTGACTCAGAATTGTCGACGCCTGCCTCCTGGGTTGTAATCTGGTCCCAAGGAGAAAACAGAATCTATTTTTGGCTTTTTTAGAGACAAAGTCTCACTCTGTCGCTCATACTGGAGTGCCAATGGTGCAATCATAGCTCACTGCAACTTCAGTCTCCAGGGCTCAATCGATCCTCCTGTCTCAGCCTCCTGAGTAGCTGGGACTATAGGCACTCATCACACCCAGCTAAGTTATTCTTACTATTGTAAGATGAGGTCTCACTATGTTACCCAGGCTGGTCTCGAATTCCTGGCCTCAAATGATCCTCCCATCTCGGTCTCCCAAAGTGCTGGGATTATAAGCATGAGCCAAAATAGAATGTTAGAGACATACTTCACACGGACACACCCTCCCTAGGAGAGTGAGCTGGATGTTAGGACCTTAACTCTGCCCATGAAATGGTCAGGCCAGGGGAGATAGCCTTCACCCTTTGGGTTACAAGACTGTCAACTCACTCCCAGCTGACAGAAGAGCCAAAAGGGGTTTGCAGCAGAGCAAACTCCCAGACTGCTCTGCAAAATGCTGTACCTCCTTGTGCACTTCTGATTTCCTCCTTTTTTATTTTTGAGGTGGAGTCTTGCTCTGTTGCCTAGGTTGGAGTGCAGTGACGAGATCTCAGCTCACTGCAGCCTCCTCCTCCCAGGCTCAGGTGATTCTCCTGCCTCAGCCACCCGAGTAGCTGGGAGTACAGGTGCCCGACACCATGCCCAGCTAATTTTTGTATTTTTAGTAGAGACAAGGCTTTGCTATGTTGACCAGGCTGGTCTTGAACTCCTAACCCTGTGATCCGCCCACCTCGGCCTTCCAACTGCTGGAATTATAGACATGAGCCGCTGCACCCAGCCAATTTCCTCCTTTCTTATTTTTATTTTTAGTTTTGAGATGGGGTCTCACTCTGTTGTTGAGGCTACAGTGCAGTGATGTGATCTCAGCTCACTGCAACTTTCTCCTCCCGGGTTCAAGTGATTCTCCTGCCTCCTGAGTAGCTGGGATTACAGGCGCCTGCCACTACGCCTGGCTAATTTTTTTTGTATTTTTAGTAGAGACAGGGTTTCACCATGTTGGCCAGGCTGGTCTCAAACTCCTGGCCTCAAGTGATCCACCTGCCTCGGCTTCCCAAAGTGCTGGGGTTACGGGTGTGAGCTGCTACACCCAGCCAATTTCATCCTCTTTTCATTGTCTCTACCAGGAGTGACTTACAATCCATTCATAATTAAAATTCTCATGGCTACAGAGGAAAAAAATCTGCTGAGTAAGTTCAGTTGCTTCCAAGTAAATTGTGTACATTAGAATTCCACACACAGAAAAATCGTTGCTGGAGTATGGCCTCTGGATTTTTCACATTTGGTTCTAACAGGGAGGGAGAGGGCAGGACCAGGGCTGGAAGACGTCGCAGCAGGAAGGACTGTTCTCAGATTCTGAGACACAGCAGCTCCCCGGCCCCATCCTGAACACAGCTCAGAACAGAACTTCTTTTTTTTTTCTTTGATGGAATCTTGCTCTGTCGCTAAGCTGGAGTGGAGTGGTGTGATCTCGGCTTACTGCAAGCTCCGCCACCCGGATTCAAGCTATTCCTCTGCCTCAGTCTCCTGAGTAGCTGAGACTACAGACCACCACGCACGGCTAATTTTTTTTTGTATTTTAGTAGAGATGGGATTTCACCATGTTGGCCAGGATGGTCTCGATCTCCTGACCTCGTGATCCGCCTGCCTTGGCCTCCCAAAGTGCTGGGATTACAGGTGTGAGCCACCACACCAGGCCTCAGAACTTCCACCTGGCCAGCCCCAGCTAGTTTATCTGGGGGCAAGCAAAGGACCAACTGATTTTTTAAAAAAAGAAAAAAAAAAGCCACTGCTGACAAGGCCTTCTCACCCCTAGTTCCAAAGTACAAAAGCAAGTTTTCCTGCAGGGCCAGCCTTTGGAAGCCTGATTTTGGATAAGAGGAAATAACTTCTTTGCCCAAACAAATGCTTTCCCAACTTCTTAACCTCTGTATCTTTTTTCAAGAGGCTTCTAAGATCACCTTACTTCCTTCATCTTTTATTAGGACTGACCTCTTTTCTTCACCTGTGTGAGAAAAAAATAAAGCCAATACAGAGGTTGTGAAGGTCATGCAGGGTTGTGAGAACCAAGCTTACTTGCTTTGGTAGTAGGGATAAATTTGTTCAGGCCCCCAGACATTGGAATAGTACACAGTAGATTCTGAAAAGGTTCTGAATCAGAAGAGAGTCAAAGAGGCTCTCTGTAACAAGGGCCAGGGTCCCCACCCATCTACTTTCACTATATTTTATTTTATCTATTTTTTGAGATGAAGTCTTGCTCTGTCACCCAGGCTGGAGTACAGTGGTACGATCTTGGCTCACTGCAATCTCTGCCTCCTGGGTTCAAGCGATTCTCATGCCAGAACCTCCCAGGTAGCTAAGATCACAAGCGAGCGTGCACTACCATGCTCAGCTAATTTTTTTTTTTTTTGGAGTTGGAGTCTTGCTGTGTCACCCAGGCTAGAGTGCAGTGGCATGATCTCGGCTCACTGCAACCTCTGCCTCCCCAGTTCAAGCGATTCTCCTGCCTCAGCCTCCCAAGTAGCTGGGATTACAGATGCTCACCACCTTGGCCAGGCTGGTCTCGAACTCCTGACCTCATGATCCACACACCTCAGCCTCCCAAAGTGCTGAGATTACAGGCATAAGCCACTGTGCCCAGCCTAATTTTTGTATTTTTAGTAGAGACAGGGTTTCTCCATGTTGGCCAGGCTGGTCTTGTACTCCTGACCTCAGGTGATCTGCCCATCTTGGCCTCCCAAAATGCTGGGATTACAAGTGTGAGCCACCACACCTGGACTTATGCTATGTGATTGAAAAAAAAAAAGCCAGCACAGCCATAAAAAAAAAATAAAATCACGTCCTTTGCTGCAACATGGATGTAGCTGCGGCTAAGTGAATTAGCGCAGTAACAGAAAACCAAATACCACATGTTCTCACTTATGAGTGGGAGCTAAACACTGGGTACATGTGGATACAAGGACAGGAAAAACACACACTGATGGCCAGGCGCAGTGGCTCACACCTGTAATCCCAGCGCTTAGGAGGCTGAGGCGGATGAATCACCTAAGATCAGGAGTTTGAGACCAGCCTGGCCAACATGGTGAAACCCCGTGTCTACTAAAAATACAAAAATTAGCCAGGTATGGTGACATACCCTGTCGTCCCAACTACTCAGGAGGTTGAGGCAGGAGAATCCCTTGAACCCAGGAGGTGGAGATTGCGGTGAGCTGAGATCACGCCACTACACTCCAGCCTGGGTGACAGAGTGAGACTCTGTCTAAAACACACACATACACACATACATGCGCACGCACACACATACACGCGCGCGCGCACACACACACACACACACACAAACAGATACTGAAGACTATTACAAGAAGGTCGGGGAAGGAGGGCAAGGACTGAGAAACTACCTACTGGGTACTGTGCTCATACCCTGGGTGACGGGATCAATCGTACCCCAGACCTCAGCATCATATGATACAGCCATGTAACAAACCTGGACATGTACTCCTTGAAACTAAAATAACGGTTGAAATGATGTAGACTATAACCAGCTATTCTGGGAAGCTGACATCTTCTGCATGCCACATAGTTGACAACAATTTTTTAAATTCAGGTGAGGATTAAACTGCTGGCCAGGCGCGGTAGCTCACGCCTGTAATCCCAACACTTTGGGAGGCTGAGACGGGTGGATTACCTGAGGTTGGGAGTTCAAGACCAGCCTGGCCAACATGGCGAAACTCTGTCTCTACTAAAAATATAAAAATTGGCCAAGTGTGGTTACAAGCATGAGCCTGTAATCCCAGCTACTCAGCAAGCTGAGAAAGGAGAATTGCTTGAACCCAGGAGGTGGTGGTTGCAGTGAGCCAAGATCTCACCACTGCACCCCAGCCTAGCTGACACAGCAAGACTGTCTCAAAAAAAAAAAAAAAAAGAGTAAACTGCTAGCAGGTAGACAAACATGTAACAGTCCAGTGCATAAAAAACATTATAATGACAGCAACAAACCAAAACTAAACCAAGAAAGGACAAATCAGACTCACATTTCTCCAGCTAGATTTCTAGTAGACAACACTCTTCCTGTTCCTTCCCTAGATAAAAATGCAGCCCAAAGTTCTGACCACAGATTTCTTCAAGAAAGACCTGTGGATTCTGCAAGAGTAAGAGCCTAGAGAGAATGAGGAAATGAACACTGATGTCCAGACAGAAAACAGGAGAGATGGAGACGGTCTGGCTTCACTCTCTCTCCTGCTAGGACTGGCACAAAAGCGGGTCAGAGGCAAAATTTCCTAACAATGCCTCCTCCGGGAAATGTTACTCCTACGCACTTCAAGCACTGCAGAGTCAACATACTCTTTTCTGTGGCTTCAATTCTGCAAGGCTCAAGTCTGACAGAAAATCATGTATACTTAGGCCGGGAGTGGTGGCTCACGCCTGTAATCCCAGCACTCTGGGAGGCCGAGGCGGGTGGATCACCTGAGGTTGGGAGTTCAAGACCAGCCTGACCAACATGGTGAAACCCCGTCTTTTAAAAAGAAAAAAAAGAAAATCATGTATACCTGATTAGCAGGGTACAAAAGCAAGAGAGAGAGAGAGAGGGGGACAGAGAATCTCTTGGGAGAACTAAATGCATAGACAAAGAAGCAGACTTGGGCTGACGTGGTGGCTCACACCTGAAATCCCAGCACTTTGGGAGGCCAAGGTGGGCGGATCACTTGAGGTCAGGAGTTCGAGACCAGCCTGGCCAACATGGTAAAAGCCCATTTCTACTAAAAATACAAAAATTAGCCAGATGGTAGTGGTGCGTGCCTGTAATCTCAGCTATTTGGGAGGATGAGGCAGGAGAATCACTTGAACCCAGGGGGCAGAGGTTGCAGTGAGCCGAGATCATGCCATTGCACTCCAGCCTGGGCAACAGAGGGAGACTCTGACTCAAAAAAAAAAAAAAAAAAAAAAAAAAATTAGCCGGGTGTGGTGGCGCATGCCTGTAGTCCCAGCTACTCCGGAGGCTGGAGCAGGAGAATTGCTTGAACCCCTGAGGTGGCGTTTGCAGTGAACTGGGATCACACCTCTGCACTCCAGCCTCGGTGACAGAGCGAGACTCCATCTCAAAAAAATTTAAAAATAAAAATAAATAAATAAAATGAGGGGACAGAGACAACAGCATTCCAAGATAAATCAGAGAAAGGATCTACTGCCCAATTACAAGGGAGCAAAGACAACAGCTCTGTGTGGTGTGTGGTGTGTGTGTGTGTGTGTGTTTGTGTGTGTGTCTGAGACAGGGTCTGGCTCTGTCGCTCAGGCTAGAGTGCCATCATAGCTCACTGCAGCCTAAAACTCCTTGGCTTAAGCAATCTTTCTGCCTCAGCCACCTGAGTAGTGGGGACTATAGATGCATACCACGATGCCCAGGTAACATTTTATTTTAAGTTTATTTTTTGAGACACAGTCTTGCTCGGTCACCAAGCTGGAGTGCAGTGGTGTGATCTCCACTCACTGCAACCTCCGCCTCCCAGGTTTAAGCGATTCTCCTGCTTCAGTCTCCTGAGTAGCTGAGATTACAGGCGCCCGCCACCATGCCTAGCTAATTTTTGTATTTTTAGTAGAGCCGGTTTCACCATGTTGGTCAGGCTGGTCTTGAACTCCTGACCTCATGATCTGCCCACCTTGGCCTCCCAAAGTGCTGGGATTACAGGCATGAGCCACCGCACCCAGCTAACTTGTTATTTTTTATAGAAATGAGGCCTCACTATGTTGCCCAGGTTGATCTTGAAGTCATTGCCTCAAGGGATCCTCCCACATCGGCCTCCCAAATTGCTGAGATGCACCACACTGGGCCTGCAGTTTCTTATAAAGTTAAATATATACTTACCATAAGATCCAGCAAAGCCAGGTATAGTGGCTCATGCCTATCATCCCAGCACTTTGGGAGGCCAAAGCGGGCAGATCACCTGAGTCAGGAGTTCAAAACCAGCCTGACCAACATGCTGACATCAGGAGCTCGAAATTAGCCTGACCCACCATGGACTATGGTTAGATGGTTCGAAACCAGCCTAACCAAAATTAGCAGGGCATGGTGGTGCATGCCTGTAATGCCAGCTACTAGGGAGGCTAGGGGAAAAGAATCGCTTGAACCTGGGAGGTGGAGGTTGCAGTGAGCTGAGATCACGCCATTGCACTCCAACCTGGGCAACAAGAGTGAAATTCCGTCTTAAAAAAAAAAAGACCCAGCAATCCCAATCTTGAAGTTTTATCCAAGAGAAATGAAAACATATCCATAGGAGCTTTATTTGTGACTGCCCAACACTAGGAAAAACCCAAATGTTCATCAACAGATAAATAGCTAAACAAATTGTGGTATATACCTACAATGGAACACTACTCAGTAATAAAAAGAAATGAATTACTGGCCGGGCGCGGTGGCTCAAGCCTGTAATCCCAGCACTGTGGGAGGCCGAGGCGGGTGGATCACGAGGTCAAGAGATCAAGACCATCCTGGCCAACATGGTGAAACCCCGTCTCTACTAAAAATACAAAAAAATTAGCTGGGCGTGGTGGTGCGTGCCTGTAATCCCAGCTACTCAGGAGGCTGAGGCAGGAGAATTGCCTGAACCCAGGAGGCGGAGGTTGCGGTGAGCCGAGATCGTGCCATTGCACTCCAGCCTGGGTAACATGAGTGAAACTCCGTCTCAAAAAAAAAAAAAAAAAAAAAAGAAATGAATTACTGATACATGCTACAACATGGGTAAAGATTTTAAAAATTATACCAATGGAAGGTCAGCAGTGGTGGCTCACACCTGTAATACCAACACTTTGAGAGGCCAAAGCAGGCAGATCACCTGAGGCCAGGAGTGACCAGCCTGACCAACATGGTGAAACCCTGTGTTGGAAATAGATGCTCGGTGCCACAGAGAAAAATGTGCACTGAGACAAGGACCTTTCAGCAATGCAATTTTTACTTCCTGGACTGCAAGAAGGGTACTCTCCATAGCTATCCTGCCATGAGAGTACAATCAACAAAGGAAAACACACAAATTTATCCCTTACGCATTTGGAGTGGTCCTTACTGCTGTGTCTGATCTCCATTGGCTGGAGCCAGACCTCACAATCTAAACTAAAAGCCAATTGGCTAACAACTTAAAACTTTTCTAAACAGGTAAAAGCAATGGAGAGCTAGGACATGCCTGTGAGCACATCCAGCACAGATATCTTGGTTAAAGTACAAGGCCATAGAATGTACTACGTGCCTGTAAGCATGGCATGTCTCACAGCTGCATAGGATAGGGCTTAACAAAGTTATTAGCACACTTATTCTTTAACAAGAAAGGAAACTTTATAAAAAGGAACTTTTCTACTTCCCGCACCTGGTCTCTACTAAAAATACAAAATTAGCCAGGTGTGGTGGTACATGCCTGTAATCCCAACTACTCAGGAGGCTGAGGCAGGAGAATCTCTTGAATTGGGGAGACAGAGGTCGCGGTGAGCCGCGATTGTGCCCTGCACTCCAGACTGGGCAACAAGAGTGAAACTCCGTCTCAAAAAAAAAAAATTATACGGATGGAAAGGATCCAGACACATGAGCACATACTGTATGATTTCAGTTATATGAAACACTAGAAAATACAAATGCTATAATGACAAAGATTGGATAAGTAGGGCTAGGGGCTGGGACAGGGGACTGACTGGAAACAGGCCCTAGGAAACTTTTATGGGGATTAAAATGTTACTGTGGTGATGATTCCAAGTATGAATAAATTTGTCAAAATTCATCGGAATGTGCACTTAAAGAGTGCATTTTATTTATTTTTTCCTTATATATATATATATATATATTTTTTTTTTTTTTTTTAACAAGACTTTCACCATGTTGGTAAGGCTGGTCTTGAGCTCCCAACCTCAGGTGATCCACCTGCCTTGGCCTCCAAAGTGCTTGGATTACAGGCGTGAGCCGCCATGCCCGGCCCTAATTTTTATTTTTTTTGTTTAGATGGAGTCTCACTCTGTCACCCAGGCTGGAGTGCAGTGGCACGATCTCGGCTCGCTGCAACCTCCATCTCTTGGGTTCAAGCAATTTTCCTGCCTCAGCCTCCTGAGTAGCTGGGATTACAGGTATGCACCACCACGCTTGGCTAATTTTTGTATTTTTAGTAGACACGAGTTTCACCATGTTGGCCAAGTTGGTTAAAGAGTGCATTTTACTGCATTGAATTGTATATCAGTAAAACACTGGCTTAAAAAAAGTCTCTGATGGGAGGCTGGTCTAGACAACCTTGAGAATGTCTTTCACCCTACTTCTAGTCCAAGTATTTTCTAAAATATAAAATAAAAAAAGGCTGGGCATAGGGGCTCACACCTGTAATCACACCTTGGGAGGCCGAGGCGGGAGGATTGCTTGAGCCCAGGAGTTCAAGACCAGCCTGGGCAACCTAGTGAGACACC
Source organism: Sapajus apella (assembly GCF_009761245.1). Taxonomy (NCBI): domain Eukaryota; kingdom Metazoa; phylum Chordata; class Mammalia; order Primates; family Cebidae; genus Sapajus; species Sapajus apella. The sequence continues at coordinate 850,652 of NW_022437086.1, read as the reverse complement.
ATCTCTACAAAAAATAAAATAAATGGCATGGCTGTGCATACTTGTAGTCCCAGGCTACAAGGCTGAGGCAGGAGGATCACTTGAACTCAGGAGTTTGGGACTGCAATGAGCTATGATTACACCATTGCACTCCAGCCTGGGTGACCAAGTGGGACCCTGTCTCTTAAAAAACAAAAGAAGAGCTGAGCGAGGTGGCTCAAGCCTGTAATCCCAGCACTTTGGGAGGCTGAGGTGGGCGGATCACCTGAGGTCAGGAGTTTGAGACCAGCCTGACCAAAATGGGGAAAACCCCCCTTCAAAAAAAAAAAAAAAGAAAAGAAGAAAGGTAGGTATCAGGCATATATTAAGTCATTTGAAAAATGTTAAAAGTCCTGACTTCCTTTCACTGACAGGACTACGGCCATGATATTGAAAACCTCCCTGGTACTGTAACACAGCAATCTTGGATTTTATTATTTTCCACCCTGATCCCTATTCCAATATCTGTCATCAAATATTTAAAAAGAGATAATATGCAAATTACACACAAAGAAAATATGGTGGCCAGGCACGGTGGGTAATACCTGTAATCCCAGCACTTTGGGAGGCTGACGCACGGGTGGATTGCTTGAGGCCAGGAGTTTGAGACCAGCCTGGCTAACATGGTGAAACCCTGTCTCTACTAAAAATAAAAAAAATTAGCTTGGCGTAGTGGCGCCAGCTACTTGGAAGGCTGAGGCAGGAGAATCCCTTGGAGCCGGCGCCCAGAGGTTGCAATGAGCCCAGATCGCGCCACTGCACTGCAGCCTGGGCGACAGAGCGAGACACTGTCTCAAAAACAAACATGCAAAGAAAAGAAAATATAGTAAATACATTTAATGAATGAAAGCATGATTTACTTAATTCTCCACTTGAAGCTGTATCGGTATAAGGTACCTGGTAAGTATTATTTTAAAATTCTAATTCTGAATGGGAGAGAAGGACGAAGTCGGAAACCAGCTCCGTCCGAGTTCGGGGACCGGCCCGTCTTGCACCCAGGGTGCTCCTGTGCAGGATTGCATCACTCATTCATGCTGTTTGGCAACGGGCAGCTGCCGTGAGATGAGGCACGTGAAGCTACCCAAAAAACCAGTCAATGAAAGAAAGCTGGAGCTTCTAGGAAGTGATCTGCCCGCGCGGTTAGGAAAAATAAACGTGGGCTCAGAGAGGACGCCTGGAAGAGGAAAAGGGAAGTCCGCGAAACGGGAAAGCCGCGCGCAGGGCGGGCGCCTGCGGGACTCACCCTCGTCCTGGGCCTCGGGCTCCGGCGGCGGCTCCGCGCTCGGCGGGCGGTTCCCGGGGACTGACGGGCAGACCCGCAGGGCCTCCGCCGGCGCGCTCCGGAGATCCGCTGATACGCGCGGCGGCTCCGATCCGTTCTGCAAGCGCTTCTGCAAACTGCAGGCGGCAGGTCTCTGCCCTGCAACGCGCGGCCGGGAGGGCGCCTTGTCCCGCCCCAGGGGAGGGGCTCCCCGAGCCCGCCGCGCCTCCCGCCTCCTCCCACGGGGGCTCCCCGCGCCCGCCCCTCCTCCCCCTCCTGCCCCCTCCTCCCCCTCCTGCCCCCTCCTCCCCCCTCCTCCCCGGGGGCTCCCCGCGCCCACTCCTCCTCCCCTCTCCTCCCACGGGGGCTCCCCGCGCCTGCCCCTCCTCCCCCCTCCTCCTCTCGGGCTCCCCATGCCCGCCCCTCCTCCCCTCTCTTCCCCCCTCCTCCCCGGGGGCTCCCCGCGTCCGCCCCTCCTCCCCCGGGGCTCCCCGCGCCCGTCCCTCCTCCCCCTCCTCCCCCTCCTCCCCCC
>NW_022437086.1:830945-848441 GCF_009761245.1 Sapajus apella | reverse complement strand
CCCCCCCCCCCCCCCCCCCCTCCCCCCTCCTCCCCCCTCCTCCCCCTCCTCCTCCCTCCTCCTCCGGGGGTTCAGTGCCTGCAGACCTAGAGGTGCTGGGGGCCGAGCGCTCTCCCCGCAAAGCCGCGGCCCACTGCACCTCCGCTTTGCTAAAGAGGAACAAAAGAGCTCCCGGACTTTCAGAAGCCGCTCTGCGCTGCTGCCACCACCACCTGCATGAGGGTAGGTGAGGGAAGCAAGAGATCCCTGCACTGATTTTGCAATTAATGAAATCCGCTTGCGGGGGCTTCTTGAATTCCATGTTTGGCATGATAACCTTGTGGCAGTGTAGGTCCCAAAAGAACTTCAAAGACTACTTAAATTCTTAATTAAAATGCAACCATGAGTAACAAAAGGAGTCTTTGAACCTTGTTTTTATTTTATTTTAAATTTTTGTTTATGTTTTTAAATAGAGATGGCGGGGCTCGAACACTCCTGGGCTCAACCTGTCCTCCCTCCTCGGCCTGCCAAAGTGTTGGGATTACAGGTGTGAGCCACCGCGACCGGCCTATTTCTTTCTTTTCAAAAAATTTCTGGCCGGGAGAGGTGGATCAAGCCTGCAATCCCAGCCCTTTGGGAGGTTAAGGAACGGCGGATCACCTGAGGTCAGGAGTTCCAGACCAGCCTGGCCAACATGGCAAAACTCCGTCTCTACCAAAAATACAAAAATTAGTGGGGCGTGGTAGCATGTGCCTGTAGTCCCAGCTACTTGGGAGGCTGAGGCAGGAGAATCGCTAGAACCTGGAAGGAGGAGGTTGTAGTGAGCCGGGATTGCTCCACTACACTCCAGCCTGGGCAACAGAGTGAGACTCCCTCTCAGAAAAACACAACAATTTCTGATACTGGGAGCGGTGGCTCAGGCCTGTAATCCCAGCTCTTTGGGAGACCTTGGCGGGCAGATCGTGAGATCAGGAGTTCGAAACCCACCTGACCAACATAGTGAAACCCTGTCTCTACTAAAAAATACAAAAAATTAGCGGGCGTAGTGGCCGGCGCCTGTAATTCCAGATACTCATGAGGCTGAAGCAGGAGAATTGCTTGAACCCGAGAGGTGGAGGCTGCAGTGAGCATGGATTACACCATTGCACTCCAGCCCAGGTGACAGTGTAAGACTGACTCAAAAAAAAAAAACAACAACAAAAAAAAACAAATCTCTGGCCAGGCGTGGTAGTTCACACCTGTAACCCCAAGCATTTTGGGCGGCAGAGGCAGGAGAATCACCTGAGGTCAAGAGTTCGAGACCAGTCTGACCAACATGGTGAAACCCTGTCTCTGCTAAAAATACAAAACTTGACCAGGTGTGGAGGCACACACCTGTCATCCCAGCTTCTCAGGAGCCTGAGGCAGGAGAATCGCTTGAATCTAGGAGACGGAGGTTGCAGTGAGCTGAGATCACACCACTGCACTGCAGCCCAGGCCACAGAGCAAGACTCCATCTCAAAAAAAAAAAAAAATTATTCAATGTGTCACTTGCCCAGCTCCTTGTATGTTAACTACAACAAATAAGTGATGTTTCCCCCAAACATTGGAATTACTTGGTGCGCCGGCCACAAAACACAACTCTATCCAGTAACAAGAGGCTCAATGCTCTTGGATTGGATGTGCCCTAAATTCAATATTTCCAGATTGTGAGGCCTGGCACAGTGCTCATGCCTGTAATCCCAGCAGTTTGGGAGACCAAGGCAGAAGAATCACCTGAGTCCAGGAATTTGAGACCAGCCTGGGGGACAAAGCAAGACCCTGTCTTTTTTATAGAACTAACTAAATGAATAAAATTTCCAGATTTTATTAGTAAGAGAATGGTTGCAGGTTTCTGGGGACATCCAGTGTAACATCCTCCAGGTCTATGGGAGGTGGTTCTGATAAAGAATTCAGGGATTCATTCTGACATTTTGAAATAATGAGATTAAAAAAATTATAGAATTCATGGGGAGGTACCTAACAGTGGTCTGAAATAACAGTCTAATCAAGAACCGTATATATTTATCTCTTGCTCTCTGTCACCCAGGCTAGAGTATAGTGGCACAATCTTGCAACCTCTGCCTCTCAGGTTCAAGCAATTCTCCTGTCTCAGCCTCCCAAGTAACTGGGATTACGGACGTTCACCACCACGCCTGGCTAATTTTTGTATTTTTAGTAGAGACGGGGTTTCACCATGTTTGGCCAGGCTGGTCCTGAACTCTGGCCGAATACACGCAATTTCTATGATACAGCAATTCCACCTGAGGAAGACAGGCTGGGCGTGGTGGCTCATGCTTCTAATCCTAGCACTTTGGGAGGCTTAGGTGGGAGGATCGCTTGAGCCTAGGAGTTCAAGACCACCCTGGGCAACATAGTGAGACCTAATCTCTAAAAAAAATAAACAAAATTAGCTGGACGTGATGGTACACACCTGGAGTCCCAGCTACTTGGGAGGCTGAGGTGGGAGGATAGCTTGAGCCTGGGAGGTTGAGGCTTTGCTGAGATCACACCACTGCACTCCAGCCTGGATGACAGAGTGAGATTCTGTCTCAAAAAAAAAAAAAGAAAAGAAAAGAAAGAAGAAACTTGTAGGATTGGAGGAGCCACACACATAAGAATTTTCACAGTAATACTGTAAACATACTTAGTTACTATGGTAGTCCAACAGCCGTTGGAAACTTTAAAAAGAGAATATCATTTCATGTCATAAATGATAACTTACAACATAAAATTCAGGATAGTAGTTACTTCTGTGGGCAAGGAAGGAAATGAGGTTGAAAAAAGATATGTAGAGATAATCAATATGATTATAATAATAATGTTCCTTTAAGTAGGATAGTAGGTATACAGATGCTTTTTGTATCTGTGTGTATAAAATATTTGCTAACAAATGTAATATCTCATATCAATACATTAAATACCAATACATTAAAATAGCATAGCCAGGTACAGTGGCACGTGCCTGTAGTCCCAGCTACTCAGGAGGCTGAGGTGGGAGGATCGCTTGAGCCCAGGACTTCTGGGCAGTAGTGCACTATGCCGATCGGGTGTCCACACTAAGTTCGACATCAATATGGTGACCTCCCGGGAGCAGGGACCACCAGGTTGCCTAAGGAGGGCTGAACTGGCCCAGGTCAGAAACGGAGCAGGTCAAAACTCCCATGCTGATCAGTAGTGGGATCTCGCCTGTGAATAGCCACTGCATTCCAGCCTGAGCAACATAGTGAGACCCCATCTCTTATTTAAAAAAAAATAAATAACATAAATGGTCTGGGTGCGGTGGCTCACGCCTATAATCTCAGCACTCTGGGAGGCCAAGGCGGGTGGATCATGAGGTCAGAAGTTCGAGACCAGCCTGGCCAATATGGTGAAACCCTGTCTGTACTAAAAATACAAAACGTTAGCTGGGTGTGGTGGTGCGTGCCTGTAATCCCAGCTACTCAAGGTGCTGAGGCAGTAGAATTGCTTGAATTCCTCTGGGAGGTGAAGGTTGCAGTGAGCTGAGACCATGCCACAGCACTTCAGCATGGGCAACAGAGCTAGGCTCTGTCTCAAAAAAAAAAAAAAAAGCAGGCCGGGCGCGGTGGCTCAAGCCTGTAATCCCAGCACTGTGGGAGGCCGAGGCAGGTGGATCACGAGGTCAAGAGATCGAGACCATCCTGGTCAACAAGGTGAAACCTCGCCTCTACTAAAAATACAAAAATTAGCTGGGCATGGTGGCGCGTGCCTGTAGTCCCAGCTACTCAGGAGGCTGAGGCAGGAGAATTGCCTGAACCCAGGAGGCGGAGGTTGCGGTGAGCCGAGATCGCGCCATTGCACTCCAGCCTGGGTAACAAGAGCGAAACTCCGTCTCAAAAAAAAAAAAAAAAAAAAAAAAGCATAAATGTCTTAAAAGAACACAGTGAACACAATTTGAAATGTGATTTAATATAAACATTGGCATTCAAAATAAGTCATGTCATGGACATATGCCCATGATATGTCACATGAATAAAAGAAGTTGCAGAACATATATATAATTAGAGCCCCCATTTTTGAACAAAGAAATCTCTATGTATGTCTACATACAGGTGTGGTATACGTCTATATATCTATGTCTATATATCCATATAAAAGAGGAAACTTTATTTATTTATTTATTTATTTATTTAGACAGGGTCTGACTCTGCAGGCTGGAGTGCAGCGGTGCCCTTTCAGCTCACAGCAATCTCCGCCTTCCAGGTTCAAGCACTGGAACTACAGGCATGAGCCACAACACCCAGCCTACGGCTATCCTTATAACGGAAAAGGTGGGTAAAATGTATATTACAAAGTGATATGATTACAGTATAAGAACTGCAGGGCTGGGCTCCATGGCTTATGCCTGTAATCCCAGCCCTTTGGGAGGCCGAGGTGGGTGTATCACCTGAGGTCAGGAGTTCGAGACCAGCCTGACCAACATGGTGAAACCCCATCTCCACTAAAAGTACAAAAAATAGCCGGGCATGGTGACATGCACCTGTAGTCCCAGCTACTCAGGAGGCTAAGACAGGAGAATCAATTGAACTTGGGAGGCGGACATTGCAGTGAGCGGAGATCATGCCACTCCACTCCAGCCTGGGCAACAGAGTGAGAATCCATCTGAAAAAAAACCAAAAAACAAAAAAAACTGTAGCATATTTGATCGAATCATCTTCTTCCTCCTCCTAGAAATTATGCAAAGGGGCAGGGAGATATGGTGGGGGAGAATGAGGCAGAAATCCCATATTCAGCCAAACTAGAAGACAAAAAGTCACTGGAAACTCCAAGACCTGCACAAGGGCTACGGAAGTTGTGTGGGAAGAGGCAGGTGCAGATCCCAGAAAACACCAGCAAAAACACTCTGGAGATGAGCCGCTCATGCTGCAGTGCAAAAATGTGTTGTTTGAAACAAGCAGAGCAGAGCAGAGCAGGGAGAAAAACGACTGAGGGTGAGTCTCAGTCAAGCAGAAAGGGAGTTGACACCCTTGCAGCCCACAAGGTGAAGGGCATTTCCCCTGGACTGAGCATCTCATGGGCAGAGCTAAGGTCCTGAAACCCAGCTTGCTCTCCCAGGGAGGGTGTGGGAAAAGAATCAGCCTTCCAACTGAATTCAAGTTAAGGGTGTGTCAAACAATCTATTTTGGCCAGCATGGTGGTTCACGCCTATGATCCAAACACTTTGGGAGGCCAACGTGAGAGGACTGCTTGAGCGCAGGAATTCGACACTAGCCTGGTCATCATAGCAAGACTCTATTTCTCTCTCGATCTCTCTCTCTTTTTTTTTTTAGACGGAGTCTTGCTCTGTCGCCAGGCTGGAGTGCAGTGGCGCGATCTCGGCTCACTACAACTTCTACCTCCTAGGTTCAAGCGATTCTCCTGCCTCAGCCTCCCCAGTAGCTGGGACTACGTGTGCCACCCCGCCCAGCTAATTTTTTTATTTTTAGTAGAGACGAGGTTTCACCACGTTGGCCAGGATGGTCTGGAGCTCTTGACCTCATGATCTGCCCGCCTCAGCCTCCCAAGGTGCGGGGATTAAACAGAGAGAGAGGCCGGGCGTGGTGGCTCCCGCTTATAATCCCAGCACTTTGGGAGGCTGAGGCAGGTGGATCACGAGGTCAAGAGATCGAGACCATCCTAGTCAACAAGGTGAAACCCAGTCTCTACTAAAAATACAAAAATTAGCTGGACATGATGGTGCATGCCTGTAGTCCCAGCTACTCGGGAGGCTGAGGCAGGAGAATTGCTTGAACCCAGGAGGTGGAGGTTGAGGTGAGCCAAGATCCTGCCATTGCAATCCAGTCTGGGCAACAACAGTGAAACTCCATCTCAAAAAAAAAAAGAGAGAGAGAGAGAAAGAGAGAGAGAGAGAGAGAGAGAGAGAGAGAGAGCCAGCCACTCACGCCTGTAATCCCAGCACTTTGGGAGGCCAAGGCAGGCGGATTGCTTGAGTCCAGGAATTCGAGACCAGCCTGGGTGGCATGGCGAAACCCCATCTCTACAAAAAAATACCAAAAAAGGCCAAGCACGGTGGCTCATGCCTGTAATCTCAGCTACTTGGGATTTGAGGTATGAGAATCAATGAGGCATGAGAATCGTTTGAACCCAGAGGTGGAGGTTGCAATGAGCTGAGATCGCGCCACTGCACTCCAGCCTGGGCGGTAGAGTAAGACTCTGTCTCAAAAAAAAAAAAAAAAAAAAAAAAAAAGAAAGAAAGTAGATGAAGAACTCACCAGAAATGCACTGGCTATGCTCCCTATGTGCAGTGATATTGGTGGGACTGGGCTGGGAGGAGAAGCCTTACAGGAGTAGTTTACAACAGTGCAAAGAAACAATAACAACAAGAATAAAAATAAAACAAAAAATAGAACACAGCAAAGGAGCCAGAGCTACACAAAAGCCACCAAGAGCCACACTGAATGACACAGTCTGACTGTGGCAACCCAAAACCTTCGCTTGTACTGAGAAGCTTGGAAAACTACCCTGGTCCTTCTTGCCTTTCCTTCAGAGAAGACCCTTGCAAATGATTGGTCCAGGAAAATACAGTTCATTCGATAATGGATTAAAGAAAGGGACACCTTTGTTGTGGGCTGAACTGTGTTCCCCCAAAATCCATATGTTGAAGTCTTAACTCCCTAGTACCTCAGAATGTGACTATATTTGTCTATATATGGAGACAAGGATTTTTTTGTTTGTTTGTTTGTTTTTTGAGACAGAATCTCGCTCTATCGCCCGGGCTGAAGTGCAATGGGGCAATCTCGGCTCACTGCAACCTCTCCTGCCTCAGCCTCCTGAGTAGCTGGGATTATAGGTGAGCACCACCACACCCAGCTAATTTTTATATTTTTTAGTACAGACGAGGTTTCACCACACTGGCCATATGCTTTGCCCGCCTCAGCCTCCCAAAGTGCTGGGATTACAGGCATGAGCCACCACACCCGGCTGGAGACAAGGTCTTTAAAGATGTGATTATGTGAACATGAGGTCTTTAGAGTGAACCCTGACTGGTGTCCTTGTAAGAAGAGAAAATTTGCACATGGAGAAACATCAGAAGCTTGTCAGCGCGTGGGGCACAGTGGCTCATGCCTGTAATCCCAGCACTTTTGGAGGCCAAAGTGGGCAGATCACTTGAGGACAGGTGTTTGAGACCAGCTGGGGCAACATGGCAAAACCACTTTTCTAATAAAACTACAAAAATTAGTCGGACGTGCAGCTACTCGTGAAGCTGAGGCAGGAGAACTGCTTGAACCCGGAGGCAGAGGTTGCCACTGCACTCCAGTGTGGGTGACAGAATGACACTCTGTCTCAAAAAAAAAAAGATCTGGGCTGGGCATGGTGGCTCACGCCTATAATCCCAGCACTTTGGGAGGCTGAGGCGGGCAGATCACGAGGTTAAGAGTTCGAGAACAGCCTGACCAACATGGTGACACCCCGTCTCTACTAAAAATACAAAAATTAGCTGGGCGTGGTGGTGCACGCCTGTAATCCCAGGTACTCAAGAGGCTGAAACAGTAGAATTGCTGGAACTGGGGAGGCAGAGGTTGCAGTGAGCCAAAATCGTGCCATTGCACTCCAGCTTGGGCAACAGAGCTAGACTCCATCTCAAAAAAAAAAAAAATTAGCCAGGCGTGGTGGTGCACTCCTGTAATCCCAGCTACTTACTTGGGAGGGTGAGGCAGGAGAACTGCTTGAACCCAGGAGGCAGGGTTTGCAGTGAGATGAGATCCCACCACTGCACTCCAGCCTGGGCGACAAAGCAAGACTCTGTCTCAAAAAAAAAAAAAACTGTCTGAGAAAAAAAGTTCATGATTTCTTTCCATGAAGGGGCCAGGCATGGTCACTCACTCATGCCCGTAATCTCAGCACTTTGGGAGGCCAAAGCAGAAGGATTGCTTGAGGCCAGGAGTTCGAGACCAGTGCAGGCAACAAAGTGAAACCCTGTCTCTATGAAACATCAAAAAATTAGGCAGCCATGTTGGTGAGCGCCTGCGGTCCCCAGCTACACGGGAGACTGAGGCAGGAGGACAGCTTGAGCCCAGGAGGTTAAGGTTGCAGTGAGACATGTTCGTGCCACTGCACTCTAGCTTGGGCACAGAGTGGGACCCTTTCTCAAAAAAAGAAAAAAAAAAAACAAAAGGAAGTAGAAGGGAAGAACATAACTATTTACGCTGGACATGGTGGCACTTGCCTATAATGCCAACTACTCAGGAAGCTGAGGCAGGGGGATCACTTGAGCCCAGGAGTTCAAATCCAGCCTAGGAAATATATTGAGATGCCATCTCCAATAAATAGGTAAAATAACCATCACAGAAGTGAAGATGAAGCTAAAAAGAGCAAAAATAGGCCAGGCGCGGTGGCTCATGCCTGTAATCCCAGCACTTTAGGAGGCTGAGTTGGGCGGATTACAAGGTCAGGAGTTTGAGAGCAGCCTGGCCAATATGGTGAAACCCCGTATTTACTAAAAATACAAAAATTAGCCGGGCGTGGTGGTGGGTGCCTGTAGTCCCAGCTACTCAAGAGGCTGAGGCAGGAGAATCCCTGCTTTCTCATTGTTATACTTTATATTGTTTTGATTTTTTCTCTAATTTCATTTAATTCCTTTTGTTTATATTGTTTGCTTTTCTCATTTTTATACTTTATATTGTTTTGTTTCTTTGTTTTGAGAAAGAGTCTCGCCTGTCGCCCAGGCTGGAGTGCAGTGGTGCGATCTCAGCTCACTGCAACCTCCCAGGCTGGAGGTCAGTGGTGTGATCTCGGCTTACTGCAACCTTTGCCTCCCAGGTTTTTTTTTTTTTAAAGCCATTTTATTTTTTATTTTTATTTTATTTTTTTATTTTTATTTTATTTTATTTTTTTGAGACAGACTTTCACTCTTGTTACCCAGGCTGGAGTGCAAGGGCGCGATCTCGGCTCACCGCAACCTCCACCTCCTGGGTTCAGGCAATTCTCCTGCCTCAGCCTCCCGAGTAGCTGGGATTACAGGGACGCGCCACCATGCCCAGCTAATTTTTTGTATTTTAGTAGAGATGGGGTTTCACCATGTTGACCAGGATGGTCTCGATCTCTTGACCTTGTGATCCACCCGCCTCGGCCTCCCAAAGTGCTGGGATTACAGGCGTGAGCCACCGCGCCCAGCCCGCCTCCCAGTTTTAAGTGATTCTCCTGGCTCAGCCTCCTGAGTAGTGGGATTACAGGTGCCCACCACCATGTCCAGATAATTTTTTATTTTTAATAGAGACGGGCTTTCACCATGTTGGTCAGGCTGCTCTCAAACTCCAAGTCACCTGCCTGCCTCAGGCTCCCAAAGTGCTGGGATTACAGCCATCAGTCACTGCACCCAGCCATACAGACATTATTAAAACTAAAAGTTTAAAAACAAAGGAAAATGAAAAATTACCCAGAGACAGTCCCTATTAAAACATTTTGATGTATAGTCTTCTGTCCTTTATTGACACATATCTATTTGGGAAGATTTAACAAATCTTTAATAAAATGAGACACCAGACATCGTTTTTGTATTTTCATGTACATATTTCCTTTTTGAGATGGAGTCTCACTCTGTCACCCAGGCTGGAGTGCAATGGCATGATCTCGGCTCATTTCAATCTTCACCTCCTGGTTCAAGCAATTCTCCTACTTCAGCCTCCTGAGTAGCTGGGATTACAGGTGCGAGCCAGCATGCACAGGTAATTTTTATATTTTTAGTAGAGGGGGTACACCATGTTGGTCAGGCTGGTCTTGAACTCCTGACTTTGTGATCTGCCCACCTCAGCCTCCCAAAGTGCTGGGATTACAGGTGTGAGCCACTGTGCCCAGCTCACGTATATATTTTTTCACTCTCCTTTTATAATATATACATTTGGGGAAGTTTGCAAAAATGAGAATATTCTAACCTTTTAAAATATAGTTTGTGTTAATATATTTCATGTACTTATTTCCTTTTGAGACGGAGTTTCGCTCTTGTTACCCAGGCTGGAGTGCAATGGCGCGATCTCGGCTCACCGCAACCTCCGCCTCCTGGGTTCAGGCAATTCTCCTGTCTCAGCCTCCTGAGCAGCTGGGATTACAGGCACGCGCCACCATGCCCAGCTAATTTTTTGTAGCTTTAGTAGAGACGGGGTTTCAACGTGTTGACCAGGATGGTCTCGATCTCTTGACCTCGTGATCCACCCGCCTCGGCCTCCCAAAGTGCTGGGATTACAGGCTTGAGCCACCGCGCCCGGCTTGTGTTAATATATTTTAATGTAGACTAGGAACAGTGGCTCACACCTGTAATCCCAGCCTCTGGGAGGCTGAGGTAGGCAGATCACTTGAGCCCAGGAGCTCAAGACCAGCCTGGGGGAGAAAATATAAAAATTAGCTGGCATGGTGGTGTACACCTGTGGTCCCAGCTACTTGGGAGGCTGAGGTGGGAGGATCACTTGAGCCCAGAAGGCAGAGGTTGTGTTGAGCCGAGATCATGCCAGTGCACTCCAGACTGGGAAACTGAACAAGACATCGTCTTGAAAACATAATTTTTTTGATGCATATTCTCTGTCCTTTTTTGTATAGACCCACAGGGAATATTTCAAAAGTGAGAACTTATTATACATGCTATTCAAAATGTTTTTTCCCCTTATCAAGAACACCTATTTATGTATTTAATATGCTTCCATTACAATTTTTTTTTTTGAGACAGAGTCTCGCTCTTGTCCCCTAGGCTGGAGTGCAATGGTGCGATCACGGCTCACTGAAACCTCCGCCTCCTGAGTTCCAGTGATTCTCCCGCCTCAGCCTGCCGAGTAGCTGGGATTACAGGTGTCCACCACCATGCCCCTTTAGTTTTTGTATTTTCAGTAGAGACAGGGTTTCACCACATTGGCCAGGCTGGTCTCCAACTCCTGACCTCAGATAATCCACCCTCTTTGGCCTCCCAAAGTGCTGGGATTACAAGTGTGAACCACTGTGCACAGCCTTACCACTGTGCACAGCCTTTTTTTTTTTTTTTTTTTTTTGAGACAGAGTTTCGCTCTTGTTACCCAGGCTGGAGTGCAATGGCGCGATCTCGGCTCACCGCAACCTCCACTTCCTGGGTTCAGGCAATTCTCCTGCCTCAGCCTCCTGAGTCGCTGGGACTACAGGCACGCGCCACCATGCCCAGCTAATTTTTTGTAGTTTTAGTAGAGACGGCGTTTCACCATGTTGACCAGGATGGTCTCGATCTCTTGACCTCGTGATCCACCCGCCTCGGCCTCCCAAAGTGCTGGGATTACAGGCTTGAGCCACCGCGCCCGGCCTTTTTTTTTTTTTTTTTTTCCTCAGGAGTCTCGCTCTGTTGCCCAGGCTGGAGTGCAGTGACACAATCTTGGCTCAATGCAACCTCTGTCTCCAGAATTCAAGCAATTCTTATGCCTCAGCCTCTCGAGTAGCTTGGATCACAGATGTGCACACCATGCCAGGCTAATTTTTGTATTTTTACACAGACGGTTTCACCATGTTGGCCAGGATGATCTTGAACTCCTGACCTCAAGGGATCCACCCGCCTCAGCCTCCCAAAGTGCTGGGATTACAAGCGTGTGCCACCATGCCTGGCCTCCTCGTAACATTTTAAACAGCAGTTATAATAAATCTGCATGAATACCATTTAATGCCTATGGAACTAATACAGCTAGTGCTCGACTTACGACCACGGTCAGGACCGGGGACCGGTCGTAACACGATTTGGTTGTAAGCTGAATAGGCTATATGTACAGTTGAAATGGTGCACGCGGAGATGGTAGTGCTGCCGGAAGCTGTCCACACTGTCGTACGCCCAGCTGGGCAACGTTTGCGCTGCCAGACGCGGAGCAGTCGTGGCTAGCGATTGTGGTCGTAAAGTCGAATGGTCGTAAGTTGCATAGGTCGTAAGTCGATCAATACCTGTAACTAGTCTTCTATTGTGCAGTGCTACTAGTCACATATGTAGATGTTTTCGTGATTCTCACATACACAAACCCACCTAAAAGCATTATATACCCAGATACTCATTGCAGCCTGAATACCAAGTTGAGAACAACTTAACTTAAACATCAGTCAGCAGGTGACCGGTTAGTTTTTCTTGTTTTGTTTTTGAGATGGGGTCCGCTCTGTTTGTTCACCCAGGCTGGAGTGCAGTGGCAAGATCATAGCTGACTGCAACCTCCGCCTCCAGGATTCCAGCGACCCTCCCACCCGTCTCCCGAGTAGCTGGGACCATAGGTGCATACCACCATGCCTGGCTAATTTTTGTATTCTTTGTATAGATGGAGTCTGGTTATGTTGCCCAGGCTAGTCTCAAACTCCAGGGCACAAATGATCCTCCTGCCCTGGCCTCCCAAAGTGCTGGGATTATAGAAGTGAGCCACTGTGTCCTGGCCCCAAAGAACATCACGTAGCTATTAACAAGGATTTCCCATTAGTCTTGATATGCCACAATCTCCAAGACACTTAGTACAACACACCCTACAATGTGTATTATGAATTGCCCTTTGTGTGGGGAAATGATTATATTCATACATAAGTTTATAAATTCGGAAAGCATTATGAAAATTCCGAGTATCCAGAGGTAACTGTGCTTGTCTCTAGTGTTGAACTAGAGGCGGGAGGAAGATTTAATTTTCACCACATGCCCTTTGGTGCCTTTTGAATTCAGAACAATTTCCATTATCTATTAAAAATAAAATACAGGCTGGGCGCGGTGGCTCACGCCTGTAATCCCAGCATTTTGGGAGGCCGAGGTGGGTGGATCACAAGGTCAAGAGATGGAGACCATCCTGGCCAACACGGTAAAACTCTGTCTCTACTAAAAATACAAAAAATAGCTGAGTGTGGTGGTGTGTGCCTGTAGCCCCAGCTACTTGGGAAGCAGGAGAATCACTTAAACCCGGGAGGCAGAGGTTGCAGTGAGCCAAGATCGCGCCTCTGCACTCCAGCCTGGCGACAGAGCAAGACTCCATCTCGAAATAATAAATACGTAAATAAAAATAAAAATAAAATACCGGCTGGGGTGGTTTACGCCTGTAATCCCAGTGCTTTGGGAGACCGAGGTGGGAAGATCACTAAAGCTAAGGAGTATCACTTGAGCTCAGGAGTTTGAGACCACCCTGGGCAACACAGTGAGCCCCTGTGTTTACAAATATGACACATCACGTGTTACTGAATCCCTGGTATTTGGCGGGACAGTGGATACTGGGAACAACTGTGGAGCTCTTTGGAAATGTACCTTAAAAGGGAGGCCTTTCAAAGGCTGGACACCATGACTCTACAAGGGTGTTTTCAAATCTGCCATAAGGGCCCAACATCTCAGCAGCATCCTGAGCCCTAACGGATGGACAGGTTCTGAGGTCTCAACACCCATCGCACCAGTTCTGCAGCTTTCTAAAGGCATCCAGCACTTTCCACCTTTCTATCGTCATCCTCGCTGGGCCTTACAGCACCGCATGATCCCGGGGGAGGGTGCTTATCAGTCTCCTCTGTGTGTCCCCATGGCATCTAGGGCACCGTCAAGCGCACGGTCCAGAAAGCTTCAATCAAAAGGATAAAAACAGCAAGGGAGCCGGGCACGGTGGCTCACGCCTGTAATCTGAACACTTTGGGAGGCTGAGGTGGGTGGATCACCTGAGGTCAGGAGTTCAAGACCAGCCTGGCCATCATGGTGAAACCCCATCTTAAAAAAAAAAAAACAAAACAGCAAGGGAAGGAGACTGAGGGGCAGACCGCGCGAGTAGGGGCGGGAGGAGGCCCACCCTACGCCCTGCCCCCAGCAGAGCACAAGCCCAGCTCGCGTCCCGAGCTCCCGGGTCCGCAAAGCCGGACCCCACTTAACCGCAACACGCCGGAGCCCAGGAGCGTGGACTGCCGAGCTCCTCCCGTGCGCAATGACGTCGGGACTGCGGCGCGAGGGGTGGGGCCTCAGCCGCTGTGCAGCCACGGACCAATGAGCAGGCGCCGGACGACCCGTGGCCCAATGGTGGCGGCGCGCGGGCACGCTGGGGGCGGGCCGGGCGCGCCGACTTTTCCAGAAGACCCGGATAGTGCCTCCCGGCCACGCCGCGCCGGCTCTGAGCTTTCCGCACGCCGAGTCGCTTCCTTTTCCTCCACTGGAGCAGCTATGGCGGCGGTCAAGACCCTGAACCCCAAGGCCGAGGTGGCCCGAGCACAGGCGGCGCTGGCGGTCAACATCAGCGCGGCGCGGGGTCTGCAGGACGTGCTGAGGACCAACCTGGGGCCCAAGGGCACCATGAAGATGTAAGGCGGGGCTGGCGGGAGGGCCGGGCGGGCACCGCGCGCCGCCGCTGACCTGGGCCCTGGGCCGCGGACTAGAGCCCGCCGCCTCGGGGCTCCGCAGCCACCCTTTCCTGCGTCCTCCCTGGCCGGTCCTGTTCCCTGCTAAGCCTCACCGTCCCGGCCATTTGTCCCTGCGTCGATGTCGTCTCCGTGGAGAACAAAGCGGCTCTAGTGCGCGGCGTTCCCCTTCCTCTGGGGCTTCCAGGCACCCTGAGGATTCGGCACAATCTCTGCTGGGACAGGGTGGGCACTACTGTCCTGCCTCCGGGAGATAACTAGCCCCATATCCCCGGCTCCCTAACCTCTGGGAAAAGCCTGTTTTCTAATGGGACTTTTAAATTTAGTTTTTGTTGAAAAAGTCAGTCTGATTCATCTCTTCCTCTTAAACAGGCTTGTTTCTGGCGCTGGAGACATCAAGCTTACTAAAGACGGCAACGTGCTGCTTCACGAAATGGTGAGAGGTGCTCTGCTAGGTCAAAAAGGTCTTGATTTTCCGTACAATGTTTGCTTTGTAGAAAGATTTGCAATGTCCATTTTCAAGGTAGGAGAACATTCAGAAGCGGCATGTATTCAGTAATAGTGCTGACAGTGCCTGGAGTGGGACAGCCCTGTCTTTGAATCTCTACTTTTTTGCCATTTACAGCCCGAGTTAAAGGACTGTCATTGTATATTAAAGTTAATTATAAGAAAATTTGAAAAATTAAGAGTGATGTTGACACAATCACGTGGGCAAAATGTGTAAGGGTGGTTTTTCTTTTCTTTAAGGTGGAGTCTCACTCTGTTGCCCAGATATAGTGGAGTGGCACAATCTCGGCTCACTGCAATGTTCGCCTCAAGGGTTCAAGCGATTCTCCTGACTCAGCCTACTAAGTAGCTGGGATTACATGCTCATGTCAGCATGCCCGGCTAATTTTTGTTTTTTTATTTTGTTTTTTTTGAGACGGAGTCTTACTCTGTTGCCCAGGGCTGGAGTGCAATGGTGTGATCTCCCCTCACCACAACCTCCACTTCCTGTGTTTGAGCAATTCTCCTGCCTCAGCCTCCAGAGTAGTTGGGATTACAGGCACATGCCACCATGCCTGGCTACATTTTTGTATTTTTAGTAGATGCAAGGTTTGACCATGTTGGCCAGACTGGTCTCGAACTCGTAACCTTGTTATCCGCCCGCCTTGGCCTGCCCCAAAGTGCTGCGATTACAGGCCTGAGCCACTGCTCCCAGCCTAATTTTTGTATTTTTAGTAGAGACAGGGTTTCGCCATGTTGGCCGGGCTGGTCTTGAACTCCTGACTTCAGGTGATTTACCTGTCTCAGCCTCCCAGAGTGCTGGGGTTACCAGGTGTGAGCCACTATGCCTGACCGGTTTTTTTCTTATGAAAACACCAGTTTCTCTGTTACATCTCCATCTCCAACTGGAAGGAAGAGAAATCTGTCTCTTTGATTTAACATTTTAAAAGTCTTAGGGATGGAGAATATGGATTATTGAGGGGAGTATGAGTTTTACTCTTCCCTAAATTCCCAAAACTTAGCAATTCAAATCCAAGAAAAGGAAATTATTTCCTGCTGATTTGAGTTCAGAGTAATATTTAAGGTTTTTCTAGTAGTATGCCATGTCACCAATATCCAGATGAAATATCTTTGTAAGGACTTGCTGACCTAGGAGGTGTAGTTTCTGTTTGCTTTTTGTTTGTTTTTCATTTTTTGCCCAGATTTTACAACTGGGTACTTCCTAAAATGAAAGCTCAACAGCCTCCACTGTTACTCTGCAGTGACCAAATAATTTAAAAGGAAAGGTCAGGTGTGGTAACTCATGCCTGTAATCCCAGCACTTTGGGAGGCCAAGGCAGGTAGATCCCTTGAACTCAGAAATTCAAAAGCAGCCTGGGCTACATGGCAAAATCCTGTCGAGATTGTGCCACTGCACTCCACCCTAGGTGACAGAGTGACAGAGTGAGACTGTCTCCAAAAAATATATGTATGTATATTAAATTTGGGTTTTAGTGTGAGAAATACAGCATAGGTAGAGAGCAGCACATTGAACATTCACAATTCAAGTAATTATAGGCCGAGCGTGGTGGCTCATGCCTGTAATTCTACTACTTTGAGAGGCCGAGGCAGGCGGATTATCTTTGGTCGGGAGTTCAAGACCAGCCTGACCAATGTGGAGAAACGCCGTCTCTGCTAAAAATACAAAATTAGCCGGGGCGTGGTAGTGCACACCTGTAATCCCAGCTGCTCAGGAGGTTGAGGCAGGAGAATCGCTGGAACCCGGGAGGTGGAAGTTGCAGTGAGCCAAGAGCATACCGTTGCATTCTAGCCTGGGCAACAGGAGCAAAACTCCTTCTCAAAAACAAAAAAGAAAAAAGAAATAATTATAAAATGGACACAGGCCACCACCACTGTAGCTAAGAAATAAATTGTTGCTGTCACCTCAGAATTCCCCTCCCACGACACTTTTCTCTAGTCTCCAGAAATCTGTTTTTTAGTTTTCTTTGAAAAAATGACAAACCTACAAATATAATAATTATAATGTGTGTGCCCTTTACCTAGATTCACCAGTTGTTTACATGTTGCTCCATTTATTTTCTATTTTTCCCCTGAATCATTTGAAATTAAGTCGCAGATACGTCATTTTACCTCTGAATACTGTTTTTTTGGCTTTTTTTTTTTTTTTTTTTTTTTTAAAAAAAAAAAACATGGTTTTGCCATGTAACCCAGGCTGGTTTTGAATTCCTGAGTTCAAGCGATCCACCTGTCTTGGCCTCCCAAAGTGCTGGGATTAAGGTGTGAGCTATTACAAGTAACCTTTCCTTTTAAATTAGTTGGTCACAAACAACAAAAATAAAACAACAACAACAACAACAAAAAAAAGAAAAATAAATTAGTTGGTCATTACAGAGTAATAGTGGAGGCAGCTGAACTTTTATTTTAAGAGGTACTTGGCTTATTCTCACCAGAGCCCTATACTTGCCATAAAGAGGCAAGGATGTAAAATGTGTTACTGTTAACTGTTAGCTCTGTCATCTTGAGTAAACTTTTACTGAGCCTCAAGCTTCCTCATCTGTAAAGTAGAGATAAGCCGGGAAATAAATTACACATGAAAATGTTTTGATCATTATAACTGCATGTGCATGATAGCTAATTGTGAGTTTCTAATTGAAGTAATTTGTAGCCAAACACTTGGGTAGCTTTTTTTTTTTTTTTTTTTTTTTTTTTTTG
>NW_022437086.1:784350-830845 GCF_009761245.1 Sapajus apella | reverse complement strand
TTTGAGACGGAGTTTCACTCATGTTACCCATGCTGGAGTGCAATGGCGCCATCTCGGCTCACCGCAACCTCCGCCTCCTGGGTTCAGGCAATTCTCCTGCCTCGGCCTCCCAAAGTGCTGGGATTACAGGCTTGAGCCACCACGCCCGGCTGGGTAGCTTTTTCATGTAGATTATACTTAAAGAGGCCTTTCATGAATTTCTTTGTGGTGTATTTAGACTGCTTCATATTGTTTTAAGTAATAATTCTTTTTCTACTTTCAGCAAATTCAGCACCCAACAGCTTCCTTAATAGCAAAGGTAGCAACAGCCCAGGATGATATAACTGGTGATGGTACAACTTCCAATGTCCTAATCATTGGAGAGCTGCTGAAACAGGCGGATCTCTACATTTCTGAAGTATGCACAGCTCGTTTCTATATTATTTTATTGTATATAGGAAGTGTCTGATACTTATGTATACAAATTGATGTGCTGTTAATAGTAGCTGAGGCCATACAGTAGAATTAGGGGGCTTAAATCTGGGCCTTTGTCTTGGTCTAAAACAAATATGACCTTGGACAGGTTATAGAACCTTTCTTGGCCTGAAAATAATTTTGTAATCAAGTCGTATTGCCTATGTGATTTGTTTCTTTCTTTAATGTAGATTAATAATTGAGATCTAAAAATTGGATGTTTAGGACTATGCATATTTATTTGTTATGAAAAAGCCAACCAAAAGCTTACATATGGATAAATTCCACTTTTTTAGCCCTGACTAGTTCCAAGGTTAAAGCAAACCTCAGTGAGTATGAATCTATTGTCAGAATTTCCTGGAAAAAGAGAGCAGAGAGTCTGTATTTTTACTAGTAAATGATGTGAATTAGTTTGAGATTACTTACAGAAAAGGTAGAATAATGCTGCCGTCTGTGGGTTGGGACGCAGTGTCAGTTTTGACATGATTCGGAGTGGTTTGCACAGTGAACACCCAAGTGTGCTTTATAGTTCCCTTGGCTTTGACCCTGTGCTAGAGCATTGCCTGTTCTTCTCCTCTGCATTGAAAGGAATATTTATCCTTTTAAATGTATTCAGAAAGCCAGCACATGATACAACCTTGTGTTCAAAGGTATGATGATCCAGAGTATCCCTTCAAAAATTATCTGAACTTTATCATGAACTATAGTTGCATCTAATTGAAGATGAAAGTGTTATTGTGTGTTTATTATAGGGCCTTCATCCCAGAATAATTACTGAAGGGTTTGAAGCTGCAAAGGAAAAGGTCCTTCAGTTTTTGGAAGAAGTCAAAGTAAGCAAAGAGATGGACAGGGAAACACTTATAGATGTGGCCAGAACATCTCTTCGTACTAAAGTTCATGCTGAACTTGCAGATGTCTTAACAGAGGTATGTATTAAATTTTGTCTGTATCTGTTATAGTTCACCTATAGAAAATCTCTGATAGTAGAAACATGAATATACTTACCAATTCAATTATAAGGTGCTATGTGGGTTCATTTTTGTGGCAATGATACCTAATCTGTGTCTCTAAAAACTAAAATGAGGAAATTCAAATAGTATCCCTAACTGTGAAAGTAAAAGTAAAACTGGAGTTTTCATTAAAAGGTTTATAAAGTAGAGATTTTGTTATTAGAAAGCTTCTAGTTACCAGTTTGTTTGTTTGTTTGTTTGTTTGTTTGTTTTTTTTGTGACGGAGTTTCGCTCTTGTTACCCAGGCTGGAGTGCAATGGCACGATCTCGGCTCACTGCAACCTCCGCCTCCTGGGTTCAGGCAATTCTTCTGCCTCAGCCTCCTGAGTAGCTGGGATTACAGGCACACACCACCATGCCCAGCTGAATTTTTGTATTTTTAGTAGAGACGGGGTTTCACCATGTTGACCAGGATGGTCTCGATCTCTTGACCTCGTGATCCACCTGCCTCGGCCTCCCAAAGTGCTGGGATTACAGGCTTGTGCCACCGCGCCCGGCCGTTACCAGTATTTTTAATAAAACAGGAATGTTAATGATTCTTTGGGAATTACAGATTGAGATTTCAGAAATGTAAATGACTTCAGTTGTTTACATATGATGTATTCTGTCTGCTCATAGAAAAAGACTTTAATCTGCGTAGAGATTGTAAAGTGAAGAAACTGTCTGCGTTAGCTTTCTGAAAAGCAACATGTTTCTCCCGCCGCAAATTGAATTTACTTAATGGTTATGCTCCTCCTATTGCAGGCTGTAGTGGACTCCATTTTGGCCATTAAAAAACAAGATGAGCCTGTTGATCTCTTCATGATTGAGATCATGGAGATGAAACATAAATCTGAAACTGATACAAGGTAGGTAGTAGAATACTATAAAATACTAATGGTCGGGTGTGGTGGCTCACACCTGTAATCCCAGCACTCTGGGAGGCTGAGGTGGGCGGATCACCTGAGGCCAGGAGTTAAAGACCAGTCTGGCCAACATGGGGAACCCCTGTCTCTGCTAAAATTAAAAGATTAGCTGCGCGTGTAATCCCAGCTACTCGAGAGGCTGAGGCAGGAGAATGGCTTGAAACTGGGAGGTAGAGGTTGCAATGAACTGAGACTACACCATTGCACTCCAGCCTGGGTGATAAGAATGAAACTCCATCTCAAAAAAAAAAAAAAAATGTGTGTTTAGAAATTTAGGGGTGTTGGCTGGGCGTGGTGGCTCATGCTTGTAATCCCAGCACTTTGTGGGGGGCCGAGGCAGGCAGATCACAAGGTCAGGAGTTTGAGACCAGCCTGTCCAACACAGCGAAACCCCATCTCTACTAAAAATATGAAAATGAGCTGGGCGTGGTGGTGGGTGCCTGTAATCACAACTACTTGGGAGGCTGAGGCAGGAGAATCGCTTGAACCTGGGAGGTGGTTTGCAGTGAACCGAGATTGCGCCGCTGCACTGTGGCCTGGGTGACCAAGCTAGACTTCATCTCCAAAAACAAAAAATAAATTTTAGGGGTGCTTTGTACAATATATATTATTGGCAAATTTTTTAATGTCTTTGGATATAAAATAAATATCTGAAGATATAAATTGGATAAATTGCTAGATGAATATTGTTTGTACTTTTAGCAATATTTTCTCCTGAAATAAGGTGAATGTTGTATTTATGGTTAGAATGATTCTGAAAAGTGAACATCATCAGTCATTGGGCGTTTATTGAATTACTAGGTACAAAGCATAATGAGAAAAAGTTTGATTAAAAAAAGAAAAAAATTTTTTTTCCAAAGACCTAGTTAGAAAACAAATTTGTGTTTGTTTTTCTTTTCTTTTTGTGGAGAATGGAGTCTCTATTCTCCAGGCTGTTGCCCAAGCTGATTTTTGAATTCATGGAATCAAGATGTCCTCTCTGCCTCCCCAAGTGCCGGGATTACAGGCACTTGGCAGAAAACATGTTTTTAAAGGACATCACCACAGTTTGACAGCTTATATTGAGACTGTCTCTGCAGACTTGCCTATACAGCATACGATCTTCAAGTAATTCAAGAAATAAAGCTGAATGCATGAAAATTATTAATACTTTCTCAGTTCAGTGTTTTAACATGTTATACATGTCTGGAAATCCATAACCATAATTTTGTGTACGTTTGAACAGCTTAATCAGAGGGCTTGTTTTGGACCACGGAGCACGGCATCCTGATATGAAGAAAAGGGTGGAAGATGCGTACATCCTCACATGTAACGTGTCATTAGAATATGAAAAAACGTAAGTTTATAGCCCCTTAACAGTGAAATGGAGGAGCTTCGTATTTTAAGTGAGTTACTTTTTTTTTTTTTTTTTTTTTTTTTTTGGGCGAAGTTTCGCTCTTTTTGCCCAGGCTGGAGTGCGATGGCATGATCTTGGCTCACCGCAACCTTCACCTCCCAGGTTCAAGTGATTCTCCTGCCTCAGCCTCCTGAGTAGCTGGGATTACAGGCATGCGCCACCACACCTAGCTGCTTTTGTATTTTTAGTAGAGATGCAGTTTCTCTATGTTGGTCAGGCTGGTCTCAAACTCCCAACCTCAGGTGATCTGCCCACCTCAGCCTCCCAAAGTGCTGTGAGCTACGGCGCCTGGCTTAAGTGAGTTACTTTTTTGTGAAACTTCATTTCCCACTGTAAGAATAATAATCCTCAAATTGGTTTGTGAAAGTTACAGAAAACAGCTTCTGAAGCTGTAACAAGGGGAAGGATTGGAGCTCATTGAACTGTTTTTTAAACCTTAGGACTAATCCAGTTTCAGAAACTACTTTCTTCTCAAAAAATGTTTCCCTGTTTTCTGTAAATTTTTTTTTTTCTTAATAGAGAAGTGAATTCTGGCTTTTTTTACAAGAGTGCAGAAGAGAGAGAAAAACTTGTAAAAGCTGAAAGAAAATTCATTGAAGATAGAATTAAAAAAATAATAGAACTGAAAAGGAAAGTCTGTGGTGATTCAGATAAAGGATTTGTTGTTATTAATCAAAAGGTGAGAATGAAAATGCAGTGTATAAACTAAGTGTAATATATATCATCCTTTTTACTTTTAAGGTGAAAGATGTTGAAACTAATTTTTATTTTTGTTATAGGGAATTGATCCCTTTTCGTTAGATGCTCTTTCAAAAGAAGGCATAGTTGCTCTGCGCAGAGCTAAAAGGAGAAATATGGAGAGGTATGGGTAGCAGATTTATCTGATTAATTTGACTTTTACTCATTTTGTAAGTGATTTGGGATTATTTCTTTTTCCTTATACTTTATTTTCAGGTTTTTCAACTGTACAATTACTTGGCATTAACTATATTCACATTATTGTGCACCCGTCAGCACTGCCCATCTGTAGGACTTTTTCATTATCACAAACTGAAACTGTAAACCCATTAAATAGTTACTTCCTGCAGATGCAGTTGCTGATAAAGAAAAAAAAAAGTTACTCCCCATTTCTCCCTCCCCCTTGTCCCTTGTAAACATTATTTTACTTTTTGTCTCTGAATTCAGTATACTTTCTCCCAAACAGCTCACCACAATAAAAAACTTTTTTTAAAAAATGTATTATTTTTTGAGACAGTCTTCCTCTGTTGTGCAGTGGCATGATCTTGGTTCATTACAACTTCAGCTTCCTGGGTTCATAGGATTCTCATGCCTCAGCCTCCCAAGTCGCTGGGATTACTTGTGTCTGCCACCATGCTTGCTGAATTTTTAAAAATTCTTTTGAGACAGAGTCTCGCTCTGTCGCCAGGCTGGAGTGCAATGGCACGATCTCTGCTCCCTGCAGCCTCCACCTCCCGGGTTCATGCAATTCTCCTGCCTCAGCCTCTCGAGTAGCTGGGATTCCAGGTGCACACCACCACATCCAGCTAATTTTTGTATTTTTAGTAGAGACGGGGTTTCACCATGTTGGTCAGGCTGGTCTCGAACTCCCGACCTCGTGATCCACCTACCTTGGCCTCCAAAAGTGCTGATATTACAGGTGCGAGCCACCACGCCCGGCCTTGTTTTGTTTTTTCAGTAGAGATGGGGTTTTGCCATGTTGGCTAGGCTGGTCTCAAACTCCTGGCCTGAAGTGATCCAACCACCTCAACCTCCCAAAGTGTTGGGATTACAGGCATAAGCCATCATGCTCAGCTAATAAAGAGCTGTTGTTCACCTTTTGATTTCATTTGCTGACTTGGGGAGAGTGATTTAAATGGAGGGTTAAGAGAAAGTGCTAGTTTTCAGCTGGTTGATGGCAAATGGAAAGGCTTAGGTTAAAGTGCATTTTAAAATGTAATTTTGTTTGTAATTCTGAAAAATTTCTTTCTAAAAGTTACTGGTCTTCTCTTTGAATTTCACTGGTAACATCTTTTCACAAATGCTATTTTAGGTTGACTCTTGCTTGTGGTGGGGTAGCCCTGAATTCTTTTGATGACCTAAGTCCTGACTGCTTGGGACATGCAGGCCTTGTATATGAGTATACATTGGTAAGTGTAGTTTCTTCTTGAAGGTAATATAAGTTTTTAGCTCATGAATTATTTTTGTTTTGTTTGTTTATTTGAGGTGGGGTCTCCTTCCTACCTGGGCTGGAGTGCAGTGGAGTGATCACAGCTCACTGCAGCCCTATCTTCCTGGGCTCAAGTGGTCTTCCATCCTCCCGCCTCAGGCTCTTGAGCAAATGGGACCACAGACGTGTGCTACAATGCCTGGCTAATTTTTTTTTGTAATTTTCGTAGAAACAGGGTTATACCGTGTTGCCCAGGCTGGTCTTCACCTTCAGCCTCCCAAAGTGCTGAGATTACAGGCATGAGCCACTATGCCTGGCTGATGAAGTTTTTAGCAGAAAAATTAATTGAAATTCAGGAACAGTTTTTTGTTTATATACATTTTGAAGGTTTATCATAGTAATGGGAAGTCGTTGGTGTGGAAAATCACGTGATTTTGCAAAAAGAGATAATTTGTTTTAATGTGATCAAGTTTGTTCCTTATTATGCTACTTGTCATTCTCTGTAATGGCACAAATCCTGTTTTTGAAAATCATATTTCTTCTACACATAGGGAGAAGAGAAATTCACCTTTATTGAGAAATGTAACAACCCTCGTTCTGTCACATTATTGATCAAAGGACCAAATAAGCACACACTCACTCAGATCAAAGATGCAGTAAGGGATGGCTTGAGGGCTGTCAAAAATGCTATCGATGATGGTAAGATCCTCACTGTATTTCAGTTGTATTACATTGTTTTGCTGGTCTGAAAGGCATGGCTGAATACTGTGTTCTTTTATCAGTAGTTTACACAGCCAGACACCATGCAAAAGCAGTCTTCCCTTGAGAATGATAGATGGTATGCTAAGGTTTTTGATAGCATATCATTATTAAAGGTGAATACAAATAAATGAACTAATACCATACCAATCTGTTGAAAGAGCTGCCAGCAGCTAGTGAAGCCATTCTGGTGGAACCATTCTATTTTGATATATTAGTTGCTTGTATTGTGACTTTCAAATGCAGTACTTTAATTGATAAGGTCATAGTGAATTTCTAAGAAATTAATGGCTTTCATGTGGTTTGTTATTTGTAATTAGTTCTACAGTTTTCTTAGGATTTTTCTTTCTCCCCCATCCAACAGGCTGTGTGGTTCCGGGTGCTGGTGCCGTGGAAGTGGCAATGGCAGAAGCCCTGATGAAATATAAGCCCAGTGTAAAGGGCAGGGCACAGCTTGGCGTCCAAGCATTTGCTGATGCATTGCTCATTATTCCCAAGGTGTGCACACTTTTAACAGTTAGTCTTCAAATATTCAGCTGATCAAACCTTTTTGACAATGTAGGCTTTATTCATAATGTGGATTTTGGATAAGCAAGTTTGATCAGTTTTTCTTCCTTACTCTAGAACAGGTATTCATCATCATCCAAATGTATTTTGTTTCTCTGGGAGGCCTGAATAGCTGACGTTTCAGATCCGAGAGATAACCTGTAGTTTAATATTTAATCAATATTAGAGGTTATACTTGAGTACAGACTTGCTTTTTGTTTTTGTTTTAGTTCAACTGATGACATTGTTTTATATACTAATTTTGAGATATAGTTTATGGCTGGTGTATTGCAGCTGGGTTTGGGGAAGGTAAGAGAGTTGATAGCAACTTGTGTCTGGTTATTCCCTGAAGGGAACACAAATAAATGTTCTGTCTTCGTGCAATGAGATTATCTTTTCTTTTCTTTTTTTGAGATGGAGTTTCACTCTTGTTGCCCAGGCTGGAGTGCAGTGGTGTGATCTCAGCTCACTGAAACCTCAGCCTCCTGAGTAGCTGGGATTACAGGCACCTGCCACCATACCTGGCTAACTTTTTTTTTTTTTTTTTTTTTTTTTTTTGTATTTTTAGTAGAGAAGGGCTTTCATCTTGTTGGCCAGGCTGATCTCGAACTCCTGACCTCAGGTGATGTACCTGCCTCAGCCTCCCAAACTGCTGAGATTACAGTTGCGAGCCACCGTGCCTGGTCGAGTTTTCTTTTTCTCTCTTTCTCTTTTTTTTTTTTTTTTAATTATCAATTCTTAGTTCCTGTTTTCTCAAGAATTAAATTTGTTTACTTTAGGTTCTTGCTCAGAACTCTGGTTTTGACCTTCAGGAAACATTAGTTAAAATTCAAGCAGAACATTCAGAATCGGGTCAGCTTGTGGGTGTGGACCTCAACACAGGTAAGAGAGTGCAACTGTTTGTAGGGGGAAAACTAGATATAATACATGTGAGTTGAAGCCAGGAAAGATTAAAAATGGGACCAAAAAAAATCTTTTGCTTTGCAATTTGACACCAGTACTGTTAGGGAACTCTGGGTTCTCTAAAATGGGATAAACTAGGAT
Source organism: Sapajus apella (assembly GCF_009761245.1). Lineage (NCBI taxonomy): Eukaryota > Metazoa > Chordata > Mammalia > Primates > Cebidae > Sapajus > Sapajus apella. Next base: position 822,565 of record NW_022437086.1, on the reverse strand, counting down.
ATTAATAAAAAATGGAATGACTAGTTCTTATAATTAAGGAAATAGAGTAGATATGAATACTTTTGGGATACAGTTTTGTTGGAGATGTTGAGTGGTGGTAGATGGTTCAGATTAATGTTGAAAGATTTTCATACTGTATTGCCTTACACAGTCTTTAATCAAGTACTATGATAAGAAAATAGATACGGTCATTATATTCATGGGTGAAAAACAGCTAAAGATAGCAAATAATGCCAGAAAAGGGGATCTAGAAAGCTAATGAAATGGTGACAGCCTTAATCTTAAGTCCCTGTAAGAAAACAACACATACTATACAAGTACACAGTAGGAGACAGATAACGGGTACATCCATGCAGTATGTGCGAGACCTGTTGTCAACATTATTTAATAGAAAAGGTTTCTGGAATGAGAGAAATGATAGTCCATTTTAGCTAAATTATAGTTGAAGTGCTCTACTTTAGTATGGGTAACCAGAAATGTATCCAGAAGAAGAGAGGGGTGTTCAGGTCTTTTAAGTAGAAGTCAGACGCTCATCAAATATTGTGAATAGGGGTCATGATTTAGAGTAGAAAATTGGGCTAACAGAGAAGGTTTGAATTCTCATAGTTAATACTGGAGGAAATAAGTCATCAGTGATAAGCAAAGCCGCACACAATATTTTTGGTTCTTATTGACTGATCTAAGATTTGGTTGCCTTTTAGGTGAGCCAGTGGTAGCAGCAGAAGTAGGCGTATGGGATAACTATTGTGTAAAGAAACAGCTTCTTCACTCCTGGTAAGTTTGGGAAAATGAAAACTAAACTGTTAGAGAATCATCATATGCTTTTCATTTAGTGTGTTCTGTTTAGTTGTTCCTTTTCCTCCATGAATAATGTAATCAGCTGGAAGTATGGAAACTAAACTAGCCAGAGCTTTGATGTGTAGAGGGAAGGGGGAAATTTAATTGGATGTAACGTGTGCAGCTTAGTTGGAAGTGGGTAGTTTAGTCAAATTAGGGCTTCTAATCATCTAAGCCATGTAATTTTTGTCACCCTTTCAGCACTGTGATTGCCACCAACATTCTCTTGGTTGATGAGATCATGCGAGCTGGAATGTCTTCTCTGAAAGGTTGAATTGAAGCTTCCTCTGTATCTGGATCTTGAAGACTCTGCAAAGTGATCCTGAGGAATACAGCTGTGGAATTTTTGTCCAAGCTTCAAATGATTTTCAAAGGAATTTTCCCATATGAAAAAAGAGAACACTGGCATCTGTTGAAATTCAGAAGCTCTGAAATTATAATGACAGTATTTTATTTTAATTGCACTGAAGTGTACACACTTTAAAGCAGGTCTTTCACCCAGTGAACAGGATGCTTTGCTTTAGCAGCAGTGACATAAAATTCCATGTTAGATAAGCATATGTTGCCTACCTTGTTATTAAATATTCCTTGAAAAACAAATTTTAATGGTTTAATAATTTCATGTGGATGTATGTTAAATTACCAACAGTACCCTACTGATAGAAGCATTTGGTTTTAAGATTTTTATGCTAATCTAAATAACGCTTAAGTAATTTAAAATTTTGAAAGCCTCCCTGTTAGTATAAATTTCTGAGTAAATTCATTGGATCAGATGGACTTTTTATGCTTTTGAAATGGCTTTGCTAAAATGCTCCCACCAAGTTAAGTTGTAGGAAATGGGAAGAGGAGTAAACTAGAGGCAAGGGAGTTGAGAGAGCTGCAAGTGTAAAGGTGCAAAAACGGAAGAGGCAGAGGCAAAAAAATAGTGGAAGGCGTGGTGACTAAGGGCTACGGTTATTGGTGAAATTCGAGATTTGCAGGCTGTATTTTCAAACTTCTGAGATTTTGCTTATGCAAAATACTCATTCCCAAACCTCTAGCGTCATATTTTTCTCACCCAAATTACTACGTTTCCACGAGATTGTTTATATAGCTGGTCTGCCTCTGCAGTCCTTGAAGGTGAAGTTGTGTTATTAGGTTGTGTATTTTGAGGGCTGCGCAGTGGCCTGCAGTGAGTGTGCAATAAATGTTAAGTTGAAACCTTTGTGGTCTTGCAATGGTGTGACGCACAAAAGCAATCTCAAAGGGAATGTAAACTGTCCAACCGTTCAAAAAAGTAGTGAAGGGGCTTCTAGGACGGCAGGGACCCTCAGCATGCTGTTTCTTAATTTCATGGGCGGCCCTGCAGGCGGTGTAGCCAGTCTTCCGCCTCGCGGCCGTCAGATTCCCCCTCCTAAACTGTCGGGTGCTGGGCGGGTGGTGGAGCTGCGTGCATGCGTGCGTCGGGGGTGGTGACCGACGCCGTGCGTGCATGCGTGCGTAGGCGGCGGCGACCGACGCGGTGCGTGCATGCGTGCGTACGGGGCGACTACTCTGGGCGCATGCGCAGCGGGGCCGTGGGTGTGCGCGGCGTACGGCACCGCGCCAGTCCTGATGCCATCATGGGTGGTTCGGCGCAGCTGGTGTTCCTGCTGTCGCTCCTGGTGAGCTCGTGGCTCGGGCTAGGTCAGTGAGCCGTCCGTCCGTACCGGGGGCGCTGGGAAGGGGAAGGGGCGCTGCGCCCTGGCGGAGAAAGCCCGAGGCCCCTCTGCTCGCTTCCGAGATGCGCCTGCAGCGGCCGGCCGGGCAGGTCGCTCCTGATGCGCCCGGTGCCGCACCGCCTTGTGCTTTCAGACTTCTTGCTCTGAGACCTTTCGACATAGAAAAGGGAGAAAGGAGAAAATAGTGAGGAACGACCCAGCTCCTGCGTCTCATCGGCCAGCTTAAATAGCTGCCAGTTTGTGGCCAGTCCTGCTCCTGCGGAATCGAACTCTCCCTTTCTCTTGGAGCCATTTGGAAGTGGGTCCAAACGTTATCCCATTTTATTCTGAACATTGATCTCGAATACTCAAAATAAGTCACGAAAAAATAACTACCGTTTCTCACCTAAAAAGTTGAAAGTGCTGGCTGGGCGCGGTGGCTCCCGCCTGTAATCCAGCACTTTGGGAGGCCGAGGCGGGTGGATCACGAGGTCAAGAGATCGAGACCATCCTGGTCAACATGGTGAAACCCCGTCTCTACTAAAAATACAAAACATTAGCTGGGCATGGTGGCGCGTGCCTGTAATCCCAGCTACTCAGGAGGCTGAGGCAGGAGAATTACCTGAACCCAGGAGGCGGAGGTTGCGGTGAGCCGAGATCGCGCCATTGCACTCCAGCCTGGGTAACAAGAGCGAAACTCTGTCTCAAAAAAAAAAAAAAAAATTGAAAGTGCTCCTTAATGATATATCCAGTCTGTTCAAATTCTTCTATTATCTCATAAACGGTTTTTAACCTTTGCTGGCTAAATTACGATCAAAATAAAGCTCATACATTGCGATTGTATGTTGTTTCTTAATTCTGATTCAATCTGAGATTTCCCTGCTTACTCCTTTTACTTATTTATTTATTTTTGGTGGGGCGGGGGACGAGGTCTCGCCCTGTTGCCCAGGCTGCAGTGCAGGGGTGCCATCATAGCTCACTGCAGCCTCAAGCAGTCTCCTGCCTCAGCTTCCCCAAGTGTTGGGATTACAGGCTTGAGCCACCACGCCAGGATGCTCCTTTTTTCCCCTTTGCGATATATTTGTTGAAGAAACTGAAAATGGTTAAATCAGTGTGTGTCAAAATAAGAGAGCCAAAGATTAGAGGGTCCAGAGATACACTGGCAAAAATATATGTATTATATGTTTCCTTTCTGGAGCATACAATGGTGAGAATCACTAAGAACTGGTAAGAGTTCAGTAAGTGGAGAGGAAGAGGCAGAGAAACAGCATGAGCAGAAGGATGGGTAGAAAGTGCTAGAGGTATTTTAGGGTAGAGTGTCTAAATTCGCCTAGCTGGGGCAAGGGCTTGTGTAGAGGAAGAAAGAGGTAAGTGAAAATCTACCATGTGCTCAACATTTCACCCATGCTATTTTATTTTTATCTTTTAATTTTTTAATTTTTTTTTTTTTTCTGAGACAGAGTGTCAATCTGTTGCCCAAGGTGGAGTGCAGTGGTGCAATCTCAGCTTACTGCCACCTCTGCCTCCCAGGTTCAAGCGATTCTCCTGCCTCATGCCTCTGACTCCCAAGTAACTGTGACTACAGGTGGGTGCCGCCACAGCCGGCTAATTTGTATTTTTAGTAGAGACAGGGTTTCACCGTGTTAGCTAGGATGGTCTCTATCTCTTGACCTTGTGACCTGCCCACATTCATCTCCCAATATTTTTAATTTTTTGAGACATGGCCTTGCTCTGTCACCCAGGCTGGAGTGCAGTGATACAATCATAGCTCACTGCAACCTCACATTCCTGGGCTCAAGCAGTCTTCCTGCCTTAGCCTCTGTACCCTGTCTCTGAGCCACTGCACCTGATTCTGTGTTATTTTATTCAATAGAGCTACTACCTAAGAGATAGTGAGATATTATCCCCATTTTGCATGCCTTTTTTTTTTTGTGATTGGGTTTTCTTCTTGTTAAGAAGAGGTGTCTGAACTCAGGAGGCGGAGGTTGCGCTGAGCGGAGATCGCGCCATTGCACTCCAGCCTGGGTTCAGACAATTCTTCTGCCTCAGCCTCCTGAGTAGCTGGGATTACAGGCACACGCCACCATGCCCAGCTGAATTTTTGTATTTTTAGTAGAGACGGGGTTTCACCATGTTGACCAGGATGCTCTCGATCTCTTGACCTCGTGATCCACCCGCCTCGGCCTCCCAAAGTGCTGGGATTACAGGCGTGAGCCACCGCGCCCGGCTTTTTTTTCTTTTATTAAGAAGTACAGTCATTCATAGATATCCCCATTTTTCAGATGAAATTGAAACCCAGCTGGGCGTGGTGGCTCACACCTGTAATCCCAGCACTTTGGGAGGCTGAGGTGGAAGGATCACTTGAGCTCAGGAGTTTGAGACCAGCCTGGGCAACATAACAAAACCCCATCTCTACAAAAAGTACAAAAATTAGCCAGGCATGGTGGTGTACACTTATGGTCCCAGCTACTCGGGAGGCTGAGGTGGGAAGATTGCTTCAGCCCTCGGGGCCAGAGGTTGCAGTGAGTCAAGATTGCACCAGTGAACTCCAGCCTGGGTGACAGAGCGAGATCCTGTCACCAAAAAAAAAAAAAAAAAAAAAATTGAATCTCAGATTAAGTAATTTGCCTAAGGTTTCCCAGCAAATTAAGTGGCAGACAAGAATGTGAAGCCAAACAAACAAAACACAAAAGGAATTTAAAGCTAGATTTTTAGGCCTCCATGTTTTTTTGTTTGTTTTGTTATACTATCATGAGTATTGCATACGATCCAAATATTACCACTTGTTTTGTATGTGTGCATGTATTACTGATAGCTCTCTTTTTTCTCTGCAGGAAATGGACAGGCTGCTAGGATGGTCCAACTGCCAGGTGGGAGATTCCTGATGGGAACAAATTCCCCAGACAGCAGAGATGGTGAAGGGCCTGTGCGGGAGGTGACAGTGAAACCCTTTGCCATTGACATATTTCCCGTCACCAACAAAGAGTTCAGGTACATCAGGTGTTCTTCAAGGAGGAATGAAGGGCCTCTCTAATCTCATTTTTTTTTTTTTGAGTTGGAGCCTTGCTCTGTCGCCCAGTCTAGAGTTCAGTGGCAAAATCTTGGCTCACTGCAACCTCCGCCTTCTGGGTTTAAGCAATTATCCTGCCTCAGCCTCCCGAGTAGCTGGGATTACAGCCTGCCACCACACCCAGCTCATTTTTGTATTTTTAGTAGAGACGGGGTTTCACCATATTGGCCAGGCTGGTCTCTTGGCCAGACTGGTCCTGACCTTGTGGTCCGCATGCCTTGGCCTCTCAAAGTTCTGGGATTACAGGCATGAGCCAGTGTGCCTGGCCCTCATTCTTAATATCTGAAGGGAAACTAACTTGTTCACTGTCATGGATCATCTTTGTTGTGTACTATGGGATAAGTGTTGTCTACATTATTCAGATGAAGAATCTGAAATCCAGAGAGGTTTGACTGACTCTAGGTTAATGGATGAGCTTGGCCTGGAACTGAAATCCCTGGGCTCTTGAGCTGGTACATTTTCTGTTACACTGGGCATAGCACTGAGAAATATAAGCAAATGCCAGTCACTCAACAGAACCCTCTTCTACACGGGGAAAGGGATTGGGAGAAGGGACATCATAGTAGAGAGTTCCTTTAATTCCCCTTATGAGACCAGGTGTGGTGGCTCACACCTGCAATGTGAGCACTTTGGGAGGCTGAGGTGGGAGGATTGCTTGAGCTCAGGAGTCTGAGACCAGCCTGGCAACATAGGGAGACCCTGTCTCTGCTAAAATAAATAAATATATAAATAAAGCATATAAATACACTTTTTTTAAAAAAATAGAGATGGGGGTTCACCATGTTGGCCAGGCTGGTCTCAAACTTCTGACCCCAGGTGATCCACCCACCTCAGCCTCCCAAAGTGCTGGGATTACAGGCATGAGCCATTGCACCCGGCTTAAGTACACGTATTTTTATATATATATGAATATATATATAACGATCCATCTTACCCTGACAGTCTGCCTGCTGAAACTTACTGAACCATACCAAACTATATGAAAATTCATTTTATTACTAATTTCTTTCTTTATTTCTGAGATGGAGTCTCGCTGTGTCACCCAGGCTTCAGTGCAATGGCGTGATCTCTGCTCACTGCAACCTCCACCTCCCAGATTCAAGTGATTCTCCTGCCTCAGCCTCCCGTATAGCTAGGATTATAGGCATGTGCCACCATGCCTGGCTAATTTTGTATATTTGGTAGAGACAGGGTTTCTCCATGTTGGTCAGGCTGGTCTTGAACTCCTGACCTCAGGTGATCCGCCTGCCTCAGCCTACCAAAGTGCTGGGATTACAGGCATGATCCACTGCGCCCAGCCTCATTTTATTATTATTATTATTATTATTTTTTTTTTTTTTGAGACAGATTCTCGCTGTGTCACACAGGCTGAAGTTCAGTGGTACAATCTCAGCTCACTGCAGCCTCTGCCTCCTGGGCTCAAATCATCCTCCCATCTCAGCCTCCTGAGTAGCTGGGACTACAGGTACGCACTACCATGCCCAGCTTATTTTGTTTTGTATTTTTGGTAGAGACAGGGTTTTGCCTTATTGCCCAGGCTGGTCTTGAACTCCTGGACTCAAGTGATCCTCTGCCTTGGCCTCCCAAAATGTTAGGATTATTGGTGTGAGCCACCACACCTGGCCTTGAAAATCCATTTTAAAAGCCCAATTTTTCACTTCTATTTGGTTCAGTGTTTTTTATCTGTTAAATGGAGTTAGTAACAGTAACACCTGTTACATCTACCTCTGACGATTGTTGTGAGATTAGATGTGTGATGAAGGGCTGGGTGCAGTGACTCACGCCTGTAATCCCAACAATTTGGGAGGCTGAGGTGGGAGGATCGCTTGAGCCAGGAGTTCGAGACTATCCTGGGCAACACAGATCCCATCTCTACTAAAAATAAAAATAAATTAGCCCTTCCTGGTAGCATGCACTTGTAGTTCCAGCTAGTAGAGAGGCTGAGCCTGTAGTGTGAAAGGTTGAGGCTTTAGTGAGCCTCACGTGCACCACTGCACTTCAGCCTGGGCAATACAGAGACATCCTTTTTCCAAAAAAAGAAAAAAAAGAGATATGTGTTAGAGACTTTTCAGAAAACTGACCCATTCCCTACCCTTAAATTTCCTGCTCAGTGGCTTTATTCATGATCTCCAAAAACAGGAGATAATTCACATGACCTTCAGCTGCTAAGTGTATAAACAAAATACGGCATGTCCATACAATAACATGCTACTTATCGATAAAAAGGGACAGACTGCTAATGGCAACAACATGGATGAATCTCAGAAGCATTTTGCTAAGTGAAGGAAGCCCCATCCCCGACCCGGAAGGCTACATACTACATGATTCAAGTTACATGGTGTTCTGGGAAAGGCAAAACTATAAGGACAAGAAAACCTGACCAATGGTTGCTGAGTAGCAGGGAAATTTTTTTAGAGGTGACTGATGGAACTGTTCTGTATCTTTTTTTAATTTTAAAAAAAATTTATTTTTTTTAATATATATTTTATTGCATTTTTGGTTTTGGGGTACCTGTGAAGAACATGCAAGATTGTTGTGTAGGTACATACATGGCAGTGTGGTTTGCTGCCTTCCTCCCCATCACCTATATCTGGCGTTTCTCCCCATGTTATCTATCCCCAACTCCCCACCCCGACGTGTCCCTCCCCTAGATCCTCCTCACAGACCCCAGTGTGTGTTGCTCCCCTCTCTGTGTCCATGTGTTCTCATTGTTCATCCCCCTCCTGTGAGTGAGAACATGTGGTGTTTGATTTTCTGTTCTTGTGTCAGTTTGCTGAGAATGATGGCTTCCAGGTTCATCCATGTCCCTGCAAAGGACACGAACTCATCGTTTTTGATGGCTGCATAGTATTCCATGGTGTATATGTTCCACGTTTTCCCTGTGCAGTTTATCATCGATGGGCATTTGGGTTGGTTCCAGGTCTTTGCTGTTGTAAACAGTGCTGCAATGAACATTGTGTGCATGTGTCTTTATAATAGAACGATTTATACTCCTTTGGATATATACCCAGTAATGGGATTGCTGGGTCAAATGAAATTTCTATTTCTAGGTCCTTGAGGAATCGCCACACTGTCTTCCACAATGATTGAACTAATTTATACTCCCACCAACAGTGTAAAAGTGTTCCTATTTCTCCACATCCTCTCCAGCATCTGTTGTCTCCAGATTTTTTAATGATCGCCATTCTAACTGGCGTGAGATGGTATCTCAGTGTAGTTTTGATTTGCATTTCTCTAATGACCAGTGATGATGAGCATTTTTTCATGTGTTTGTTTTTTGAGATGGAGTCTCGCTCTGTCACCCAGGATGGAGTGCAGTGGCACGAACTTGGCTCACTGTAACCTCCGCCTCCCGGGTTCCAGCAGTTCTCCTGCTTCAGCCTCCTGAGTAGCTGAGATTACAGGCGGACGCCACCATGCCCAGCTAATTTTTGTATTTTTAGTAGAGATGAGGTTTTACCGTGTTGGTCAGGCTGGTCTTGAACTTCTGACCTTAGGTGATCTGCCCACCTTGGCCTCCCAAAGAGCTGGGATTCCAGGTGTGAGCCACTATGCCCAGCCATTTTTTCATGTGTTTGTTGGCCTCATATGTCTTCTTTTGTAAAGTGTCTTTTCATATCCTTCGCCCACTTTTGAATGGGCTTATTTGTTTTTTTCTTGTAAATCTGTTTTAGTTCTCTGTAGACTCTGGATATTCGCCCTTTGTTAGATGGATAGATTGCAAAAATTTTTTCCCATTCTCTTAGTTGCTGATTCACTCTAATGACTGTTTCTTTTGCTTTGCAGAAGCTGTGGAGTTTAATTAGGTCCCATTTGTCTATTTTGGCTTTTGTTGCCAATGCTTTTGGTGTTTTAGTCATGAAGTCCTTGCCTATGCCTATGTCCTGAATGGTTTTGCCTAGATTTTCTTCTAGAGTTTTTATGGTGTTAGGTCTTATGTTTAAGTCTTTAATCCATCTGGAGTTAATTTTAGTGTAAGGTGTCAGGAAGGGGTCCAGTTTCTGCTTTCTGCACACTTCTAGCCAGTTTTCCCAACACTGTTTATTAAACAGGGAATCCTTTCCCCATTGCTTGTTTTTATCAGGTTTGTGAAAGATCAGATGGTTGTAGATGTGTGACATTGCTTCTGAGGCCTCTGTTCTGTTCCATTGGTCTATATCTCTGTTTTGGTACCAGCACCATGCTGTTTTGATTACTGTAGCCTTATAGTATGGTTTGAAGTCAGGTAGGGTGATGCCTCCAGCTTTGTTATTTTTGCTTAGAATTGACTTGGCTATGCAGGCTCTCTTTTGGTTCCATATGAAGTTTAAAGTGGTTTTTTCCAGTTCTGAGAAGAAGGTCATTTGTAGCTTGATGGGGATAGCATTGACTCTGTAAATTACTTTGGGCAGCATGGCCATTTTCATAATATTGATTCTTCCTAACCATGAATATGGAATGTTTCTCCATCTGTTTGTGTCCTGTCTTATTTTGTTGAGCAGTGGTTTGTAGTTCTCCTTGAAGAGGTTCTTTACATTCTTTGTTAGTTGTTTTCCTAGGTATTTTATTCTCTCTGTAGCAATTGTGAATGGCAGTTTGTTCTTGATTTGGCTCTAAGTCTGTTATTGGTGTATAGGAATGCTTGTGATTTTTGCACATTGATTTTGTATCCCGAGACTTTGCTAAAGTTGCTTATCAATTTCAGGAGATTTTGGGCTGAAACGGTGGGGTCTTCTAAATATACAATCTTTTTTATTTTATTTTGTTTTTATTTTTACTTTTCTTTTTTCTTTTTTTCATATATTAAAGCCCTGTGGAAAAGTGCCAGACTGTTAATAAACCCATGCAATGGTCATCAACCTTAACTAAGTATACAATCATGTCATCTGCAAATAGAGACAGTTTGACTTCCTCCTTTCCTAATTGAATACCCTTTATTTCTTATTCTTGCCTGACTGCTCCGGCTAGAACTTCCAATACTATATTGAATAGGAGTGGTGAGAGAGGGTATCCTTGTCTAGTGCCAGATTTCAAAGGTAATGCTTCCAGTTTTTGCCCATTCAGTATGATATTGGCTGTGGGTTTGTCGTAAATAACTTTTATTATTTTGAGATACGTTCCATCAATACCTATTTTATTGAGAGATTTTAGCATAAAGTGCTGTTGAATTTTATCAAAAGCCTTCTCTGCATCTATTGAGATGATCATGTGGTTTTTCTCTTTGGTTCTGTTTATATGATGGATTACTTTTATAGACTTGGTATATAGAACCAGCCTTACATCCCCGGAATGAAGCCTACTTGATCGTGAAGGATAAGCTTTTTGATGTGCTGTTGCAGTCAGTTTGCCAGTATTTTATTGAAGATTTTTGCATGTATGTTCATCATGGATATTGGCCTGAAGTTTTCTTTTCTTGCTGAGTCTCTGCCAGGTTTTGGTATCAGGGTGATGTTGGTCTCATAAAATGATTTGGGAAGGATTCCTTCTTTTTGGATTGTTTGGAATAGTTTCAGAAGGAGTGGTACCAGCACCTCTTTATATGTCTGGTAGCATTCGGCTGTGAATCCATGTGGACCTGGGCTTTTTTTGGGTGGTAGGCTCTTAATTGCTGCCTCAACTTCAGCCCTTGTTATTAGTTTATTCAGGGTTTTGACTTCTTCCTTATTTAGGCTTGGGAGGATGCAAGTGTCCAGGAATTTATCTATTTCTTCCAGGTTTACTGGTTTATGTGTATAGAGTTGTTTGTAGTAATCTCTGTTGGTGGTTTGTATTCTGTGGAATCTGTGGTGATATCCCCTTTATCATTTTTTATTGTATCTATTTGATGTTTCTCTCTTTTCTTTTTTTATTAATCTGGCTAGTGGTCTGTCTATTTTGTTGATCTTTTCTAAAAACCAGCTCCTGGATTTATTGATTTTTTTGAAAGGTTTTTTTGTATCTCTGTCTCCTTCAGTTCTGCTCTGATCTCAGTTATTTCTTATCTTATGCTAGGTTTTGAGTTTTTGTGATCTTGCTCCTCTAGCTCTTTCAATTTTGACGATAGGGTGTCAATTTTAGATCATTCCTTGCTTCTCTTGTGGGCATTTATTGCTATAAATTTTCTTCTAGAGACTGCTTCAAATGTATCCCAGAGATTCTGGTATGTTGTGTCTTTGTTCTCGTTGGTTTTGAAAACATCTTTATTTCTGCCTTCATTTCATTGTTTATCCAGTCAACATTCAAGAGCCAGTTGTTCAGTTTCCATGAAGCTGTGTGGTTCTGAATTAGTTTCCGAATTCTGAGTGTTAACTTGATTGTACTGTGGTCTGAGAGACTGTTTGTTATGATTTCCATTCTTTTGCATTTGCTGAGGAGTGATTTACTTGCAATTATGCGGTCATTTTTAGAGTAGGTGTGATGTGCTGAGAAAAATGTATATTCTGTGGATTTGGGGTGGAGAATCCTGTAAATGCCTATTAGGTTTGCTTGGTCCAGGTCTGAGTTCAAGTCCTGGATATCCTTGTTAATTTTCTGTCTGGTTGATCTGTCTAACATTGACAGTGGAGTGTTAAAGTCTCCCACTATTATTGTGTGAGAGTCTAAGTCTCTTTGTGAGTCATTAAGAACTTGCTTTATGTATCTGGGTGCTCCTGTATTGGGTGTATATATATTTAGGATCTTTAGCTCTTCTTGTTGCATTGATCTTTTTACCATTATGTGATGTCCTTCTTGGTCTCTTTTGATCTTTGTTGGTTTAAAGTCTGTTTTATCAGAGACGAGTCTTGCAACTCCTGCTTTCTTTTTTTGCTCTCCATTTGCTTGGTAAATCTTCCTCCATCTCTTTATTTTGAGCCTGTGTGTATCCTTGCATGTGAGATGGGTTTCCTGGATACAGCACACCGATGGGTTTTGGCTTTTTATCCAGTTTGCCAGTCTGTGTCTATTGATTCGGGGCATTTAGCGCATTTACATTTAGGGTTAATATTGTTATGTGTGAATTTGATCCTGCCATTTTGATGCTAGCTGGCTGTTTTGCCCGTTAGTTGATGCAGTTTCTTCATTGTGTTGATGCTTTTTACCATTTGGTATGTTTTTGGAGTGGCTGGTACTGGTTGTTCCTTTCTATGTTTAGGTGCTTCTTTCAGGAGCTCTTGTAATGCAGGCCTGGTGGTGATGAAATCTATGAGTAATTGCTAGTTCATAAAGGATTTTATTTGTCCTTCACTTACGAAGCTTAGTTTGGCTGGATATGAAATTCTGGGTTGAAAGTTCTTTTCTTTAAGGATGTTGAATATTGGTCCCCACTCTTTTCTGGCTTGTAGGGTTTCTGCTGAGACATCTGCTGTGAGTCTGATGGGCTTCCCTTTGTGGGTAACCCGACCTTTCTCTCTGGCTGCCCTTTGTATTTTCTCCTTCATTTCAACCCTGGTGAATATGATGATTATGTGCCTTGGGGTTGCTCTTCTTGACGAATATCTTTGTGGTGTTCTCTGTATTTCCTGGACTTGAATATTGGCCTGCCTTGCTAAGTTGGGCAAGTTTTCCTGGATAATATTCTGAAGAGTGTTTTCCTGCTTGGATTCATTCTCTCCATCACATTCAGGTATACCTATCAAACGTAGATTAGGTCTTTTCACATAGTCCCATATTTCTTGGAGGCTTTGTTCGTTTCTTTTTACCCTTTTTTTCCTCTAATCTTGCCTTCTCGTTTTATTTCATTGAGTTGATCTTCAACCTCTGATATCCTTTCTTCTTCTTGGTCAGTTCGGCTATTGAAACTTGTGTGTGCTTTGTGAAGTTCTCTTGTTGTGTTTTTCAGCTCCATCAATTCATTTATATTCCTCTCTGAGCTGTTTATTCTTGTTAGCATTTTGTCAGACCTTTTTTCAAGGTTCTTAGTTTCTTTGCATTGGGTTAGAACATGTTCTTTTAGCTCAGAGAAGTTTCTTATTACCCACCTTCTGAAGCCTGTTTCTGTCAATTCATCAGACTCATTCTCCCTCCAGCCTTGATCCCTTGGAGGAGGAGAGGCGTTCTGGTTTTGGGTGCTTTCATCCTTTTTGCGCTGGTTTCTTCCCATGTTTGTGGATTTATTTATCTGTGGTCTTTGTAGTTGACTTTCAGATGGGGTCTCTGAGTTGACGTCCAGTTTGTTGATGATGAAGTTATTTCTTTCTGTTTCTTAGTTTTCCTTCTAACAGTCAGGCCCCTCTGCTGTAGGACTGCTGGGGTCCACTCCAGGCCCTGCTTGCCTGGGGATCCCCTACAGCAGCTGCAGAACAGTAAGGGTTGCTGCCAGTTTCTTCTTCTTCTATCTTTGTCCCAGAAGGATACCCTCCAGATGTCAGTCTGAGTTCTCCTTTATAAGGTGACTCTTTGGATATATGGGGGTCAGGGAGCTGCTTGAGGAGACAGTCTGTCCTTTATAGGAGCTCAAATGCTGAGCTGTGAGCTCGTTGTTCATTTAGAGCTGTTGGGCAGGCACAGTACATTTAAGTCTGCTGCAGCAGAATTCATAAACGCCTTTTGTTTTCCCCCGGGTGCTCTGTCCCGGGGAGTTAGGGCTTTATTTGTAAGTTTCTGTAATGCTGCTGCCTTTTTTCAGGGCTCCCCTGCCCATCGAGGAGGCAGCCTAGTCACAGTCTGCCTGCAGAGGCTTTGTTCATCTGCTGTGGGCTCTGCCCAGCTGCCGTGTGAACTTCCCCGCAGTCCTTTTTATAGGGGTATAGTTAGAACTCTCTCAGCAATGGTAGCCCACCTCTGTAATGGCGACGCTGTCTGTAATGGCGGACTGCCTCGGCAATGGCAGGCTACCTCGGCGGTGGTGGACTGCCTTGGTAATGGCAGACACCCTTTCCCCACAGAGCTGGACCATCCTGGGTTCAGCCGTGCTTGCTCTGAAACTCTCAATCCAGAGTGTTTCAGATTGCTGGTTTTTGTGGGGGTGGGACCAGCCGAGCCTGATCACCTGGCTCCCTGCCTCAGACCCCTTTTTTTGTTAGTTGAATGGGCCACTCTGTCTCCCAGGCATTCGCATTCCAGTCACCAGTTAAAATGGCGCCCAGATTTGTGTGATTTCTTGTACGGAGACCCACTGCACCAGCTGAAACAGCCGCTGGAGACTTGTGGCGCTTTTTCACCTGGGAATCTTCTGGCCTGGCTTCCTGTTTCATTCCCCTTTTTTTCAGTTGAACGGGCTGATCTGCCTCCCAGGCATTCCAGTCGCCAGTTGAAAAGGCGCCCGGATTTGTGTGAGATTTTGTGTGGAGACCTGCCGCGCTGGCTGTGCTGGAGACTTGTGGCGCTTTTCCGCCCGGGAATCTCCTGGCCTGTCTCCCTGTTTCAGTACGCTTTTTGTCAGTTGAATGGACGAGTCTGTCTCCCAGGCATTCCAGTTGCCTGTTGAAAAGGGTCCTGGATCTGTGTGATTTCCCGTGCGGAGACCCACTGTGCTGGCTCCAACAGCCATGCTGGAGATTTGTGGTGCTTTTTCGCCTGGGAATCTCCTGGCCTGGCTCCCTGTTTCGGTCCCCCTTGGTTTTTTTTTTTTTTTAAAGACTAGTCAAATGCAGTAGTGAGAAGTGGGGGGAAGAGTAGAACAAGGAGGTCGATTTGTAACTGACTGTGAACCATCAATTGAGATAACTCACCACCTTTGGACCAGCCTCAGTCCCCTTTTTATCAATTGAATGGGCAACTCTGTCTCCCAGGTGCTCCAGTAACCAGCTAAAACGGCACATGTGAGTTTTTTGTGTGGAGACCCGCTGCGCCAGCCAAAACAGCCACACTGGCGACCCGTGGCGCTCCTCCACCCGGGAATCTCCTTGTCTGTGGGCAATAAAAATCCGTCTGGAAATACGGAGTCCATTCACCCTCCACGCTTTCACTGGGAGCTGTAATCCAGAGCTGCTCCTAATCAGCCATCTTGGATCCCTCCATCTCTGTATCTTAGTTTTATGATAGTGACTATATCCTTTGTCAAACTCACAGAGCTGCCGGGCGCAGTGGCTCAGGCCTATAATCCCAACACTTTGGGAGCCTGAGGTGGGCAGATCACTTGAGCTCAGGATTTTTAGACCAGCCTGGTCAGCATAATGAACCCCCATCTCTACAAAATTAGCTGGGCATGGTGGTATGCACCTCTAGTCACAGCTACTTGGGAGACCGAGGAGGGAAGATTGCTTGAGCCCAGGAAGTCAAGGCTGCAGTGCGCTGTGATTGCACCACTTCACTCCAGCATGGGTGACAGAGTGAGACCCAGTCTCAAAATACAAATAATTAAAATAAATCGGGAGGCTGAGGTATGAAAATTGCTTGAACCCAGGAGGTTGAGGCTACAGTGAGCCGTGATTGAGCTACTGCATTCCAGCTTCGGTGACAGAGTGAGACCTGGTCTTAAAAAAATAAATAAATAAGTAAAAAGTTATTTGGGGCCAGGCACAGTCCCAGCACTTTGGGAGGTCGAGAAGGGTGGATCATGAGGTCAGGAGTTCGAGACCAGCCTGGCCAACATGGTGAAACCCCATCTCTACTAAAATTACAAAAATTACCTGGACGTGGTAGTGCGCCTGTAATCCCAGCTGCTGGGGAATCTGAAACAGGAGAATCCCTTGAACCCAGGAGGTGGAGGTTGCAGTGAGCTCAGATCGCACCACTGCACTCCAACCTGAGTCTAAAAAAAAAAATTTGGCCAGGTGTTGTGCCTCACACCTGTAATCCCAACACTTTGGGAGGCTGAGGTGGGTGAATTACCTGAGTTTAGGAGTTCGAAACCAGCCTGGCCAACATTGTGAAACCCTGTCTCTACAAAAAATGCAAAAATTAGCTGGATGTGGTGGTATGTGCCTGAAATTCCAGCTCGAGAGGCGGAGGCAGGAGAATCACTTGAACCTAGGAAGTAGAGGTTGCAGTGAGCCGAGATTGCTCCACCGGCACTCCAGCCTGCGCAATAGAGCAAGACTCCGTATCAGAAAATAAATAAAGTAAAAAACAATAAATAAACCTCACAGAGATAAACACTGAAGAGAGTAAATTTTACTGTATGTGAATTTGTTGCTTCCTAATTTAAAAGAATCGCTCAGTCTTCAGGTTAATTCCTTGACGATCGTGAACACTGTGGTGTGTAACCTACAGGACCAGGTTGTCTGAGGTTTACTGGAGCAGGAGAGGGTAGGGCAGGCACAGAACCTCACAAGCTGAACCAGCTGAACTGTGTCTTTGCAGGGATTTTATCAGGGAGAAGAAGTATCGGACAGAGGCTGAGATGTTTGGATGGAGCTTTGTCTTTGAGGAGTTTGTCTCCGATGAGCTGAGAAACAAAGCAACCCAGCCAATGAAGGTAAGAAAACCTGGACTTAGAGCTGAAGTCTAGGAGTGGGACCTAGACAGAGAATCCTGTGGGACATGGGTCACCCAGGACACAGTGGAGAGTCAGACCTGAGAGCTGGAGGCAGAGGGGAAGTAGGAGATACCCACCCTGGAGCGTCAGATCAGTACACACTCCCAGGAAGTTAACCCTGAACCCAAGTTAGCTCTTGCCTAAAGGTCCAAGTCAGGATAGGGTTCAAGATACTTCCTGAATCAAGAGATCACCTTGAGGGGCCAGGCACAGTGGCTCATGCCTATAATCCCAGCACTTTGGGAGGCTGAGGTGGGTGCGTCACCTGAGGTCAGGAGTTTGAGACTAGCCTGGGCAAGATGACAAAACGCTGTCTCTACTAAAAATACAAAAATTAGCCAGGTGTGGTGCTGCACATCTATAATCCCAGCTACTCGGGAGGCTAAGGCAAGAGAATCACTTGAATCTGAGAGGCTGAGGTGGCAGTGAGTGGAGATTGCACGGCTGCACTCCAGCCTGGGCAACAACAAAAAAAGAGATCTGTGTCAAAAAATAAAAAAAAAGAGGTCACCTTGGCAAGCCAACCTCCAATAAGGGTGGTTGGTAAGATGGGACTCTATAAAGATTCCAGTCTCAGCTGGGCATGGTGGCTCACGCCTATCACCTCAGCACTTTGGGAGGCTGAGGTGGGACAATCACTTAAGCCCAGGAATTCAAGACCAGCTTGGGCAACATAGTGAGACCCCATATCTACAAAAAAATAAGAAAATTAGCTGGGCGTGGTCTTGCACACCTATAGTCCCAGCTACTCAGGAGGTTGAGACTGCAGTGAGCTGTGATGGTGCCACTGCACTGTAGCTTGAGTGGCAGAGCAAGACATTGTCTCAAAAAAAAAAAATTCCAGCCACAACCTGACTTAGAGCACTTGAGTCTCAGCCTGACGTCTGTTCTGTGTCCTGTGGCTCAGTGGGGAAGGTGCCCTTGCTGGGCGGAGCATCTTGCAGTGGGTCTCCTTTTTTGCAGCCGGTACTCTGGTGGCTTCCAGTGGAAAAGGCATTTTGGAGGCAGGTAAGGGCTGATTCCACTGCCTCATTTCCTACCCCTGCTTGACTCTTTTATTCTCCAGGCCCAGCTTCCCATACTTCTTGTACATCTAGGAACACTGACTTTCAGAGCACGACGGGAATATCAGGAAATCGCTTGGCAGTCCTGCTTCCCTGCCGAATCTTGTTTGCTGTTACCCATCCGTTTCCCCCTTCCGTCTCCTGTAGTCTCTCTTTTCTGGCTCCGGATGCTCCTCACTCACCTGGCTCTCTTCCAGCTCCCCTGCTCTATCTACTGGTAAAAGCTGAATGCAAGCACCCTAAACCTAGCCTGCCTGGTACTTAATGCACTCCCGGAAGCCTGTCTCACCTCGTCCTGGCTGTCAGCCTGCAGGTCCTGGCTCTGGCATCCGAGAGAGGCTGGAGTACCCAGTGTTACACGTGAGCTGGAATGACGCCCGTGCCTACTGTGCTTGGCAGGGAAGACGGCTGCCCACTGAGGAAGAGTGGGAGTTTGCTGCCCGAGGGGGCTTGAAGGGTATCCAGATGATGAGGCGATTTTTTTTTATTCTTCTCCCTGTCCTGCCTTGTATGGGGGGCTTTAAAGGGTGGGAAGGGGCTGGGTGCGGTGGCTCACGCCTGTAATCCCAGCACTTTGGGAGGCTGAGGTGGGTGGATCACGAGGTGAAGAGATTGAGACCATCCTGGCCAACATGGTGAAACCCCGTCTCTATTAAAAATACAAAAATTAGCCAGGCGTGGTGGCGCATGCCTGTGGTCCCAGCTACTTGGGAGGCTGAGGCGGAAGAATTGCTTGAACCCAGGAGGTGGAGGTTGCAGTGAGCCAAGATTGTGCCACTGCACTCCAGCCTGGGCGGCAGGGCAGAAACCCCGCTCAAAAAAAAAAATTAAGCCGGGAAAAAAAATTAATAACTGGGCCAGATGCTGTGGCTCAGACTTGTAAACTGGCTCAGGTCCCACAACCATGCTTAGGACTGCATTGCCCTGGAGCACATGAGGAGGCCAGGGCCCAGTGCGGTACAATGAGTGGAGAGGACGGCATGGGGAATTAAAAGCAGGTCATTTCAGTCTTTTTTCTTGAAAGCCTCTAACTTCCTTTTGGTTGTCTCACTGTTTTTTTTTTCTTCCCTAATTCTTCACTTCCCCCTCCTCTGCTGCCTCCTTGCTCTCCTGGCAGGTCAGGTTTACCCATGGGGGAACCGGTTCCAGCCAAACCGCACCAACCTGTGGCAGGTAAGACCTACGTTCCGCTTTCACCAAGCACCGCTGAGACCTGCTGCAGGCCAGGCGCTGTGTCGTTCGGCCTCGGCATGCAGAGGGCTTGGGTTCTGATGGAGCTGATGACTCACAGCTGATAAAGCAAAAGGCAACGGGGTATAAGTACTTAATTTCTTTTTCTTTCTTTCTTTCTTTTTTTGAGACAGAGTCTTTTGTCACCCAGGCTGGAGTGCAGTGTGTGATCTTGGCTCACTGCAACCTCCATCTCCATGGTTTAAGCAATTCTCCTGCCTCAGTCTCCTGAGTAGTTGGGATTACAGGTGCCTCCCACCACAGCCAGCTATTTTTTTTTTTCTATTTTTAGTAGAGATGGGGGTTCGCCATGTTGACCAGGCTGGTCTTAAACTCCTGAGGTGATCCGTCTGCCTCAGCCTCCCAAACTGCTAGGATTATGGGCATGAGCCACCGTACATGGCCCTACAAATCTTTAATAGAAAGTACTTATGGTGGCCAGGTGTGGTGGCTCACACCTGTAATCCTAGCACTTTAGAAGGCCGAGGCAGGTGGATCACCTGCGGTCAGAAGTTTAAGACCAGCCTGACCAACATGGAGAAACCCCATCTCTACTAAAAATACAAAATCTGCTGGGCATGGTGGTACAGGCCTGCAGTCCCAGCTACTGGGGAGGCGGAGGCAGGAGAATCATTTGAACCCAGAAGACAGAGGTTGCAGTGAGCCGAGATCACTCCACTGCAGTCCCGCCTGGGCAACGAGCAAAACTCTATCTCAAAAAAATAAGTAAGTAAATAAATAAATAATAAAAAATTAGTTGGGCGTGGTAACATGCATCTGTAATCCCAGCTGCTTGGGACTTGGTCAGGAGAATCACTTGTACCCAGGAGGCAGAAGTTGCAGTGAGCTGTGATCACACTTCCACTGCACTCCAGCCTGAGCAACAGAATGAGACCTTACCTCAAAAATAAATAAATAAATAAATAAGTACAAATAAAATAAGCAAGTGAAAAAGCAGTGTCTTGGGAAGGCTGGCAGGAGTAGGCCGCAGTGCTCAGGCAGGGTCGAGGGGGTGGGTGTGGAGGAGGCTGGGAGAAACCTGTCTTCCGGAGGCTCTGGCACGTGGGGTTCTAGGCAGAGGGCAGGAAGTTGCTGAGAGTGGAGAGGACAGGTGCAGGCTGGGCTTGACCTGGAGCCCTGTGGGTGCAGCGTAAGCACTCTTCCTAATCCAGCAGGGAGCTTGCCATGGAGGTGTGAGGTGACGGGACTGGGGGCTCCGTATGGAAACTTTAGGTCACCGCCCTTTGCCCTTCCCTTTCCTCGAATGGTTTTCCTCTAGATAGGCAGGAGGTAAATCCTTTACCCTTCCTTTCTTCCTTCAGGGAAAATTCCCCAAAGGGGACAAAGCTGAGGACGGCTTCCATGGAGTCTCCCCCGTGAATGCTTTCCCTGCCCAGAACAACTACGGTAAGAGCTCTCCTGGGCTCGCAGCTGTGCTCTCAGACTGGCTGCTGAGACCATCATGTCTGAGAGAGGGGGCAGAGTGAAGCACCTCGCTTCCCCCAGTTGGCCCCCAGGACCTCAGAGGGTAGATGGGGTGGTCCATAGGTCCCAGCCTGGCCTGACCCACTGGTGGGGCTGCAGGGCTCTATGACCTCCTGGGCAACGTGTGGGAGTGGACAGCATCTCCATACCAGGCCGCTGAGCAGGACATGCGCGTCCTTCGGGGGGCATCCTGGATCGACACAGCCGACGGCTCTGCCAATCACCGGGCCCGGGTCACCACCAGGTAAGGGGCTTGGTCCCAGGGAACGTGCGGCTTAGTCTGGATCCCGGTCCAGAATGCCCCCATCTTCACACCACAACCGGCTGTGTGTAATGAGACGGTCCCAGCACCTCCCTGAGACCACGCCCTGTTGTGGGTACAGAAAAGAAGGCCAACAGCACTTGCCATGAAAAGCAAAGGGGCCCAGGACACCTTGTGACTTTTCTGCCAGCTCTCAGTGCCCAAGGGGACTGTGTGTGGCATCTTAATTATGGGGTTTTTCCTCTTGTCCTTACAGCTAGGTGGGCAAAAGAAGGGGAGTGGAATGACCACATCAGTAGGTCATTGCTCATAGTCCTGGAGTTACTGACTCCTCAAACTGGTGGGCACACAAAAAGTCATTTTTTGTTATTGAGATGAACTCTCGCTCTGTTGCCCATGCTGGAGTGCGGTGGTTCAGTCTGGGCTCACTGCAGCCTCAAGTTGCCAGGCTTTGGCGTTCCTCCCACCTCAGGTCCTCAAGTATCTGGGACTACAGGCAGCACCATTATGCCCAGCTAACTTTTGTAGAGATGGGCTTTTCCTGTAGAGATAGGTGTTGCCATGTTGCCTAGGTTTGTCTGTAACTCCTGGACTCAAGCAGTCAGCCCGCGTTGGCCTCCCAGAGTGCTGGGATTGCAGGCATGAGCCGCTGTACCCAGCCACGATATTCTCATTGCTTGAGGACAGGTTTTCTCTACTGAATTGTTCTCAGCTGCTAACAGTAGAAGTTAGTCACTGTCTTTTCTGCCCTCCAGTGCTTTCTCTCTGGGCCACCATCCCTTCCCTCACTCCTGCAAGGTCCCTTCTTTTGTTGCAAAGCCCCTGCCTGTCCCCTTTCTCCCAGGACTGGTCCGGGCTCAGGACCTGCCCTCAAAATAGGCTTCTTTCCAGACCATGCCCTCCCCAGCCCTCAGGCCCCCCGACCACAGCCGGCCCTGTGGGTGAGGCAGGCAAGATGGGTAAGTCCCCAGGTCTCTTTCTCAGAACATGTCCCTCCTCTCTCTCCTCTGCTGGCAGGATGGGCAATACTCCAGATTCAGCCTCAGACAACCTGGGCTTCCGCTGTGCAGCAGACACAGGCCGGCCGCCGGGGGAGCTGTGAGCAGCTGGGTGGTGACAAGGAGAAAAGCCCTTTAGGATCACTGTCATTCCCTGGCCATGTTGCAAACACAGCCTAGGTCCAAGCTCAGGAGCTTCAGCCTCAGGAAGAAACCTCCCCTTTCCTGTCTCCCATCCCTCTGTGGCAGGCATCTCTCACCAGGGCAGGAGAGGACTCAGCCTGCTGTGTCTTGGAGGAGGGGCCTAATGTGTTGGTGGTGGCTGGGAGCTCCGAGTTTGTCTTTGAAGCCAAGTATTATCGACACAGGGGCAAACACACAAACAATTGAACAGAAGGCTCTGAAGGCCATTTGTTAAACGTTTTAAAATCCGTTCTCTCCTACTTTCTCCCTAGATGATTATGAAGCTGACATTGTTTCCTCAAGGCAGGATTTTCGTGGTTCTGTTTGTTTTCCTGGCCAATTGCTGTGGAAGGAGAATGCTTTTTTCATGGCCTCATCTGTTGTTTCATGTCTGTCTGAAGGAAACTAGTTTCCAGTGTGTAACAGGCAGGCTGGTGGCTACTTAAAGCACAGTTCAGTGCTAAAAGGGCCTGGGAGAACCAAATGATGTACCAGGTGAGGTGGTGCATTGTGGGAATCACAAAGCAAATAATACTCCAGGAATACAAATAGCAGAAGCTTCCCATTCTATTGTTTTTTATTTTTATTTTTCTGAGACAGGGTCTTGCTTTGTTGCCCACACCAGAGGACAGTGGTGATCACGGCTCACTGCAGCCTTGAACTCCTGGGCTCAAGCAATTTTCCCACCTCAGCTTCCCTAGTAGCTGGGACTACAAGTGTGCACCACCATGCCTGGCTAATTTTTTGAATTTTTATAGTAATGGGATCTCACTATGTTGCTCAGGCTGGTCTTGAACTCCTGGCCTCAAGCAGTCCTCCCACCTTGACCTCCCAAAGTGCTGGGAGTACAGGTGTGAGCCACCACGCCTGGATCCCCTTCTCCATATGCCTCTAAAAACATGCTCCTGGAGAGTAGCCTGCTCCCGCACTGTCACTAGGTGTCATGGGGTCAATACAACCTCATTTCTCGTAGGACCCTAAGGAAAGAGGGCCCAAGTATCAGTAACTCTGGGCCTCCCCGAAAGAGAGACTGAGATGGTGGCTCATCTGGGAAGTGGAGGAGCAGGGGGCTCCTGGTTCTCAGGCCACATGTCATCTCTGCCCACCAAGGGCCTGGCCAGCCTGCAAGTATTGCTGTGTAGTGGGAACACCTGCATCCCTCATGCACAGCCTTTGAGAGGGAATCATGGCCTCAACTCCAGGGGTTTCTGGTGAGGGCCAAGTGCTCCTTCTGCAGAGGCCTGCGTGCGTCTCACCGCTTTGACTTTTATTTCCCTGGCTTCCCCTCCCCGCCTGCCCTCTAGCCTCCCTGACTGGCCAGCCCCTCAGTAGTCCTCCTCAGCCAGGGAGAGGAGCACTGCCTTAGGTGTGTTCTCAAAGAGGGCAGCTCGGTTCTGCTGCTGCCCCTTCTTCACCCAGTGGCCGTAGATTCGGAAGGCGTAGGCGTCAATGAGCCGGCGCAGAGGCCGGAGGGCGTAGGGGTCTCGAATGACGATCTCCCGGGTCACGGGCTTCACTCGGCGGTACTGGTAGTAGATCCGCACTGCAGCCAGCACGGTCACAGCGATCACCTGCCCCCCAGGCAGAGAAGCTGGGCTGCAGCCCCCGCCAGCCAGCCCCTGGCCATCTAGCACAGGGATGCCCTAGGCTCATTTGCCACGAAGCCTTGAGTGGCTTCTTGGGGCCCCTCCTAGTGTCCCCCACTTCCTCCTCACTGGCATCTGCAGGGATGGACTGGGCTGACACCTATCATCTCTGAAGCTGGCAGTGCAGCTGGAGCCATCACAGGGGGCAAGGAGGGGAGGGGCAGGTGCTCTGGAAACCCTTGGGGTGTAAGGATACCTGGGAGAGGAGAGAGCTTAGAGTTTTAGACTTGGGGTGCTGGCAGCAGCTGCCACAGGGGCTGGGGCGGGATGCTTCGTACCTTGAACTTCCCCCGGGGGCTGAAGTGCCGCACTTCTTCCACCACGTACTGCTGGAAGAAGGGGTGTGCCAAGGCCTCTTCTGCTGTGCAGCGGCTCTGGGGTTGCACCACCAGGAAGCGGGAGACCTGGGAGGGGATGAGAGGGGAACCGAGAATGTCAAGGCAGGTCCCCTCAGCATGTCAGGAGATAAGGGCCTCCTCGGACAGGGGTGCCTGGCACTGTGGCCCTGAGCCCCGGGCCAGTAGGCCTGGCCTCTCACCAGGTCCTTCACGGTGTCTGAGTAATCATCCCACTCGGGTGAGCCAAACTGATAGTTGCCACTCATGATCATCCTCAGCATCAGCATCTGCTTCCGGTGCCAGAAGGGCGGGGAGCCGGCCAGCAGTGTGTACATGATAACTCCCGTGCTCCACCTGGAGGTGTGAGGGCCCAGGGCCACTTACCCAGCGCCAGGGGCACCAGCCCAGTCCAGCCAGGTGCTCCTCCCCCAGCACACTCACATGTCCACCTCCTTCCCGTAGCCTGGATGGTCGTCGTTCATGGAACACTCGATGATCTCAGGGGCCAGGTAACTGGGGGTCCCACAGACCTCTGCAGGAACAGTCACCATCAAGACAGGTCAGCAGGGCGCTCAGAATAGGAAGTCCAGGCTGGGTGCAGTGACTCATGTCTGTAATCCTAGCACTTTGGAAGGCCGAGGCAGGTGGGTGACCTGAGGCCAGGAGTTCTAGACCGGCCTGGCCAACATGGCGATACCCCCATCTCTACTAAAAATATAAAAATTAGCAGGGCCTGGTGGCCCATGCCTGTAGTTTCAGCTACTCAGGAATCTTGAACCCAGGAGGCAGAGGTTGCAGTGAGCCAAGATCGCCCCACGTCTCAGAAATAAAAGAGGAAGTCCAAAGTGACAACGGAGATGGAACAGAAATGGCACTTGGGCTGGGACTCCCCCAGTGTTCACCAGCTTCAGGGCCCAGGGCAGGGCGGGGTGCTGTTCACAGGGCTACCAGCTCAGGGTCCACCACTGCTTCCCTGGTTACTTCCAGCCATCCTGGTCTGGAACTAGGGCACTGGGAGCCTGGGAGAGGACTTACCTGAAGAAATGCCTAGCCCATGAAATGGTGGGGTTTTTATTCTGGGGAACAATTAAGTTAGGGGAGAAACCCAGGTCATCTGTATTCCTCGGAGGGTTGGTGAGAGCCTGAGGCTCAGACGTGGGCCAAGGTCATGTTACCGGACCTCGGAGCCTCTCTCCGGGCTCCAGCTGGCAGGAAAAGCCAAAGTCTGTGAGCTTGATGTTCATGTCGTCATCCAAGAGGATGTTCTCAGGCTTCAGGTCCCGGTGCACAATGTTGAGTTTGTGCAAGGTGCGGATCACCTCCAGCAGAGCTCGCATGATCTTTCTAGGGTGGGGCACACGCTTGTCACTTCCCCTGTGCAGGGTCAGGCGACAGGCAGGGAGACACAGCTCACATTTCAGCCACACTGCAAGGGAGCAGCATATGCGCCCTGACACCCCTGGCACCCCAGGGCCCGTGGCCTCAGGCCAGGTGGGAGGGAGCAGAGAGAAGGGCAAAGGGACCCTCACCTGGTTTCCTTCTCACTCAGGGTGACCTTCTCAGTGAGGTAGTCAAAGAGCTCCCCTCTCCTCATCCTGTGGAAACAGGGTTGGTAACTGGATTGGTCCCAAGACCACCAGCCTCCCTCCTCTGCTCCCAGAGAGCTGCCTTCCACCTGGTACCTCTAGAAGCTAAGTGGGCCACTTCCCATGGAGAACCACAGTGTGGGGAGAGGAGTGGTTCTGGAAGAACTGGGAGAAAAGCGAAGGAGGGTGGAGAGGTGGCCCACCTCCGAGCCTCAGGCTCTCATCAACCCTCCGAGGAAAACAGATGACCTGGGTTTCTCCCCTAACTTAATTTTTTCCCTGGAATAAAAATCCCACCTTTTCATGGGCTAGGCATTTCCTAGATAAGTCCTCTCCCAGGTTCCCATTGCCCTGGTTTCAGGCCAAGATGGCTGGAAGCAACCAGGGAAGCAGTGGGCCCCAAGCTGGTGGCCCTGTGTACAGTACCCCGCCCTGGGCCCTGAAGTTGGTGGACAATCAGGGAGTCCCAGCTCAAGTGCCCTTTCTGTTCCATCTCCATTGTATCAGCGTCAGGGTCCTCCCATCTATGGAAGTGACACCGTGGACTCGGATGTATTGGGGCCTAAATCATGACTGGAGGCTGAAAGAGGGGACCCTGAACCACTGGCCCAGGACCTCAGATCCAGATCAGAAGGACATGAGTATCCAGATTTTTTTTTTTTTTTTCCGAGACGGAGTTTTTGCTCTTGTGGCCCATGCTGGAGTGCAGTGGCATGATCTGGGCTCACTGCAACCTCCGCCTCTCAGATTCAAGTGACTGTCCTGCCTCAGCCTCCTGAGTAGCTGGGATTACAGGCGCCCCCCCACCACACCTGGCCAATTTTTGTATTTTTAGTAGAGACAGGGTTTCTCCATGTTTCCAGGCTAGTCTCGAACTCCTGACCTCAGGTAGCCTCCCAAAGTGCTGGGATTACAGGTGAGAGCCACCGCGCCTGGCTGAGTATCCCGATTTTTCCCAGGAAACAAAGGGGAAGAATCGGCTGTGCAAGAGTTGCAGTAACAAAGTTTGCCAATTTCGGGATTAAGAACTGCAGTTCAATCTTCTTCCTGGGATGATCTAGAAAGAAGTCTCTGATAGAACAATCTGGTTATATGCTGGAGGGCTCCTCAGGGCAGCATTAAAAATAGCTTCCCCCAGCAACTTCTTCAAAGGTTAAAGACATTTGAGCTGCCCTCATGGGCTGTACAGGACAGGGCTGCAGAGCAGAGTCGAGACGGCTGCAGCTGGTGAGTCTGGAGGGTTTGGAGAAAGTCTCCCTCTTGCCCAGGCCGGGGTACAGTGGCACGGCCTCAGCCAGCTGCATCCTCTGCTTCCCAAGTTCAAGCCATTCTTGTGCCTCGGCCTCCTAAGTAGCCAGGATTACAGATATCTGCCGCCATGCTTGACTCATTTTTGTATTTTTTGTAGAGAGAGGGTTATGCCGTGTTGCCCAGGCTGGTCTTTTCCTGGCCCACTGTAGCCTCCCAAAGTACTGGGACTACAGACATGAACCCCATGCCTGGCCCTAATTTTAAAATTTTTTGTGTTCCAGGCACGGTGTCTCAGACCTGTATTCCCAGCACTTTGGGAGGCTGAGGTGGGTGGAATCATGAGGTCAGGAGATCAAGATCATCCTAGCCAACATGGTGAAACTCCGTCTCTACTAAAATAAATAAATACATTTTTTTGTAGAAATGGGGTGTCACTTTGTTGCTCAGGCTGGTCTCAAACTCCTGGCCTCAAGCAGTCCTCCCACCTCGGCCTCCCAAAGTGCTGAGATTACAGGTGTGAGCCACCATGCCTGGCCAATAATAAGCCTTGAATCCACATTTCACAGAGCACTTTGTGTTGTTTGAATTTGATGCTTAGTGATAAGGGGCTCGTCTTACTAATCCTGTTGATGTAGAGGTAGGGGCATGATGTGGTGATGATGATGATGATACTGACCTTTGGGCCACACCCTAGGTGCAACCTCTGCCACCTGCCTCTCTCCCTGATACTGCTGGCCTCCCTCTTTCCAGTCCCACCTCATTACAGCCATCCCTGGATACCCAGTGAAATCTTTTCAAAAGTCAGCCCAGGCACAGTGGCTCATGGGTGTAATCCTAACACTTTGGGAGGCCAAGGTGGGTGGATTACTTGAGGTCAGGAGTTCCAGACCAGCCTGCCCAATGTGGTGAAATCCCATCTCTACTAAAAAATTACACACAAAAAAATTTGCTGGGCATGGTGGCGGGCGCCTGTAATGCCAGCTACTTGGGAGGCTGAAGCAGGACAATTGCTTTAACCCATGAGATGGAGGTTGCAGTGAGCCAAGATTGCTCCACTGCACTCCAGCCTGGGTGACTGAGCAAAACTCTTAAAAAAAAAAAAAAATACCAGCTGGGCGCGGTGGCTCACGCCTGTAATCCCAGCACTTTGGGAGGCCGAGGCGGGTGGATCACGAGGTCAAGAGATCGAGACCATCCTGGTCAACATGGTGAAACCCCGTCTCTACTAAAAATACAAAAAATTAGCTGGGCGTGGTGGCGCGTGCCTGTAATCCCAGCTACTCAGGAGGCCGAGGCAGGAGAATTGCCTGAACCCAGGAGGCGGAGGTTGCGGTGAGCCGAGATCACGCCATTGCACTCCAGCCTGGGTAACGAGCGAAACTCCGTCTCAAAAATAAATAAGTAAAATAAAAAAAAAATTTTTTTAAGTTTAGGGAAAAAAAAAAAAGTACCTCAGACCATGTCAGCCTCGCACTCAGTGCCTGCAGGGTCTGAGGCCCTTACATCCTGCCACCCTCTGCTTGAGTCCCTTCCTGGACACCCTTTCCTGACCACTCAGTCTGAGAAGCCCCCGTCTGTTGCTAACCCCTTGTTCTAGTTTATATACGTCTACAGTTGTCCCTGTTTATCTGCAGGGGATGTGCTCCAAAACCCCCAGTGGATGGATGCCTAAAGCCACGGGTAGCACTGAAGCCTATATGTACGTACCTAAGATAAAGCTTATAAATTAGGCATAGTAAGAGATTAACAACCAATAATAAAATAGAACAATTATATCAATACACTGTGCCAGGCACGGTGGCTCACGCCTGTAATCCCAGCACTTTAGGAGGCTGAGGTGGGAGGATCGCTTTTTTTTGCTTTCTTGAGATGGAGTTTTGCTCGTTGCCCAGGCTGGAGTGCAGTGGCTCGATCTCGGCTCACTGCAACCTCCGCCTCCTGGGTTCAAGCAGTTCTCCTGCCTCATCCTCCCGAGTAGCTGGGATTACTGGCATGCACCACCATACCTAGTTAATTTTGTATTTTTAGTAGAGATGGAGTTTTTCCATGTTGGTCAGGCTGGTCTTGAACTCTCAACCTCAACTGATCCACTCTTCTTGGACCCCAAAGTGATGGGATTACAGGTGTAAGCCACTGTACCCAGCCTTTATTTTTTATTTTTTCAGATGGAGTCTTGCTTTGTTGCCCAGGCTGGAGTGCAGTGACATGATCTCAGCTCATGGCAGTGATTTCCCTGCCTCGGCCTCCCAAGTAGCTGAGATTACAGGCACATGCCATCACACCTAGCTAATTAAAAAAATATATTTTTGGTAGAAACAGGATTTTACCAAACTCCTGACCTCAAGTGATCTGCCTGCCTTGGCCTCCCACAATGGGAGGCTGGGATTACAGGCATAAGCCACTGTGCCCGGCCTGTAGCTAATAATTACTAGCATTCACACTATGCCAGTCACTGTGCTATTATCACTCCCGTAATTATTAGAAAACTAAGATTTAAAGAAATGATCCAGCCCACAAGCGATGAGCCCAAGTTTTCAAACCCAGCAGCCCCACCCCAGGGGCCGATGTGTCTAAACACCATGATGGATTTGGCATCCTTAGTTTAGGGACTGGCTGTGGTCTCCAGCCAGCCCTGGGGTGGGGGAGGGGACAACAGTCAGAGGTTCTCCCAGGTGTGGTTGGCTCTGGGGCTGGGTACTTACAGGTCAAACACCAAGAAGAAGAAAGTGTTGGTCTCATAAGTGTCCTTCAGCTGTACTGAAATGGAAATGGCCAGCTGGTCTCAGGTAGCAGGGGAACCCGGGCACGGGGGGAGGGACCAAGGCTGCTGTGGGCTGACTTCAGAAGCTGACAGGGGAATCAGGAGGGTGCCTGAAGGACGCCAACCAGGGGTGTGGGCAGGCCCAGGGGCTTTATTATCATTGTTACTATTTTTAGAGACAGGGCCTCACCCAGGCTGGAGTGTAATGGTGCAGTCATAGCTCACTGCAGCCTCAAATTCCTGGGCTCAAGTGATGCTCCTGCCTGAGCCTCCCGAGTGGCTGGGATTACAGGCGTGCACCACCATGCCTAGCTAATTCAGCTCAGGAACATTAAACTCCCTTTCCCCCACCTGCATCCATCCCTGCCTGGGACCCCTTCTGTCACAGCAGTGTGGTTGGAACTGGGAGCCTTGAGCCTGAGTGGTTCTAGCTGGCTGTGCGGTGGGGCCACACTCCCTGGCTCGGGCTGTCAGGGCAGAATCACAGGGGGTCCACCCCCGCTGTGTGGCTTGGGGCCATCACTCACTGATGTTGGGGTGCCCTGAGACCTTCCGCAGGATGTCCACCTCCTTCAGCGTGGCTTCCCGCAGCTCCCGCGCCTCCTCGGGGCTGAAGCTTCCTCCACCGGTGACGTCGATGACCTTCACGGCGTACTCCTGGCTCGTGGGCTTGTGGATGCAACGCCTGACCACACTGCTAACGCCCCTGGAAGTGCAGAGGACAGATGGCCTCGGAGGCCCTCACCCCACGGGAGATTCCAGGCCGCAGCCGGGATGCCCTTGTCAACGGATTTACACTTCCCCCAACTTCCTCTGAGCTTTTAGGGATGGTGGATGAATAGATACAGGCACCGATGGTGATTTGCCCAGTGCTGATGAGTAACAAGCCTACTCTCAGGCCATTCGACTCCTAGTTCAGTGCTTTTTTTTGAGATAGATTCTTGCTTTGTCGCCCAGGCTGGAGTGAAGTGGTGCGCTCTTGGCTCACTGCAACCTCCACTTCCTGGGTTCAAGAATTTCTCTACCTCAGCCTTCCAAGTAGCTGGGATTACAGCCATGAGCCACCACACCCGGCCTTTCTTTTTTTTTTTTTTTTTTTGAGATGGCATCTCACTCTGTTGCTCAGGCTGGAGTGCAATGGCACAATCTTGGCTCACTGTAACCTCCGCCTCCCAGGTTCAAGTGATGTTCTCCTGCCTCCGCCTCCCGAGTAGCTGGGATTACAGGTGCCCTTGACTACACCCGGCTGATATTTTTTTTTTGTATTTTTAGTAGAGATGGGGTTTCACCATGTTTGTCAGTCTAGTCTCAAACTCCCAACCTTGGGTGATCCGCCTGCCTCGGCCTCCCAAAGTGCTGGGATTACAGGCATGAACCACCGTGCCTGGCTTGCTTTTGGTTTTTATTTTCATTTTTTTTTTTTTGAGAGAGAGTCTTGCTCTGTCGCCCAGGCTGGAGTGCAGTGGCACGATCCTGGCTCACTGCAACTCCACTTCCTGGGTTCAAGTGATTCTTCTGTCTCAGCCTCCCGAGTAGCTGGGACTACAGGTGCCCGCCATCATATGCTGCTAATTTTTATATTTTTAGTAGAGATGGTGTTTCAACATGTTGTCCAGGCTGGTCTCAAACTCCTGACCTCAGGTGATCTGCCCACCTCGGCCTCCCAAAGTGCTGGGATTACAAGTGTGAGCCACCATTCCCGGCCCTAGTTCAGTGCTCTTGCTCAACATATAGAAAGAAAGAAGCCCTACACTCAGTGCTGTAATCTTCCCTCTATTCCTGATTCCTGACTCTGGTCAAAGCTGGGTTTAGATGTGCTTGTTAACAACACCTAAGAACTTTGTGTGTGTGTGATAGGGTCTCTAGGGTCTCTCTCTGTTGCACAGGCTGAGTGCAATGACATGATCACGGCTCACTGCAGCCTCAACTCCCCAGGGCTCAAGCAATCCTCCCACCTGTGCCTCTCGAGTAGCTGGTCTGCAGGTGCACATCACCAAATCTGGCTAATTTTTGTTTTTTTGTAGAGACGAGGTCTCACTATGTTGCCCAGGCTGATACTGAATTCCTGGATGCAAACAATCCTCCTGCCTTGGCCTCCCAAACTGCTGGGATTACAGGTGTGAGCCACTGTGCCTGGCTGCTTTTTTTTAAATAGAGATGGTTAGCCACACGTGGTGGCACACACCTGTGGTCCCAGCTACTCGGGAGGCGTAGGTGGGAGGATCACTTGAGCCTAGGAGGCAGAGACTGTAGTCAGCCAAGATCATATCACTGTACTCAAACCTGGACAACAGGGCAAGACCTTGTCTAAAAAAAAAAAAGATACGGGGTTTTGCCATGTTGCCTAGGCTGACCTTGAACTTCCGGCCTCAAGCAGTCCTCCCACCTCAGCCTCCCCAAATGCTGGGATTACAGGCGTGAGCCACTGTACCTGCCCCTGGGAACTTTTTGCTGGGAGGGGTTTCTCTTATCTGTCCTCGCTTCAGGAGGGCAGGACCCCAAACCAAGGGTTTCTCCAAGTGGACAGCACTTGGGGGATGCAAGTGGGGTCAGTCCTTGCAGTGGAGCAGAGGTGGCTGTAGCCCACAGGGCCTGCTGGAGTTTAGGAGAGCCCTTCATAGGGAGAGCGTGGGCCTTACCTGCCCAGTATCTCTTTGGGCTCATAATTCTCATAGAAGTCCTGTGCAGAATGAGAGTCCGGCAGTGCCTCGTCCCGGGTCATGCTCAGATGCTCAGCGGGGGAACTCTGGGCACCTCTGAGAGGGGAGCAGAAAGAAGCTGTCAGCGCTCCTGACCCAGGGGGTGTTCTCCTTGGGGCCTGGAACTGTTTCTCACTCCTGGAACTGTTTCTTACATCTCCTGGCACCAGACTGGCCTACAGTGAATGTTCCAAATAAACGTTTCTGAATTGAGGTCCGGTGCGGTGGCTCACACCTGTAATCTCAGCACTTTAGGAGGCTGAGGCAGACAGATCATTTGAGGCCAGGAGTTCGAGACCAGCCTGGCTAACATGATGAAACCCTGTCTCTGCTAGAAATACAAAGATTAGCTGGGCATGGTGGCACATGGTTGTAGTCCCAGCTACTCAGGAGGCTGAGGCAGGAGAATCGCTTGAACCTGGGAGGCGGAGGTTACAGTGAGCTGAGATTGTCCCACTGTACTCCAGCCTGGGAGACACGAGACTCCAGCTCAAACAAACTTCTTTGTAGAGATGGGGTCTCACTCTGTTACCCAGGCTGGAGTGCAGTGGTATGATCATAGCTCACTGCAGCCACAACCTCTTGGGCTCAAGTGATCCCCTCACCCTACCCTCCTGAGTAACTGGCACGAAAGTTGTGCAGCACACACTCAGCTAAATTTTTTTTTTTTTTTTTTTTTTTTTCTTCCAGAGACAGAGTCTTTCTCTATCACCCAGGTTGGAGTGCAGTGGTGTGATCTCGGCTCTCAGCTCACTGCAACCTCTGCCTCCCAGGTTCAAGTGATTGTCCTGCTTCAGCGTCTCGAGTAGCTGGAATTACAGGCAACTGCCACCACACCCGGCTAATTTTTTATATTTTTAGTAGAGACAAGGTTTCACCTTGTTGACCAGGCTGGTCTTGAACTCCTGACCGCAGGTGATCTGCCCGCCTCAGTTTCCCAAAGTGTTGAGATTACAGATGTGAGTCACCATGCCTGGCCCTAATATTTAAGATTTTTGTAGAGACAGGGTCTCCTTATATTGCCCAGGCTGGTCTCAAACTCCTGGCCTCAAGCAATTTTCCCGCCTCAGCCTCCTAAAGAGCTGGGATTATAGGCGTGAACCACCGCTACACATGGCCACAATTTCCAGGCTGGAGTGATCTTGGCTCACTACAACCTCCGCCTCCCGGGTTCAAGCAAGCAATTCTCCTGCCTCAGCCTCCCAGGTAGCTGGGACTACAGGCACACACAACCATGCCGGGCTAATTTTTGTATTTTTAGCGGAGATGGCATTTCAACACGTTGGCCAGGCTGGCCTCAAATTCCTGACCTCAAATGATCCACCCACCTTGGCCTCCCAAAGTGCTGGGAATACAGGCGTGAGCCACTGCACCCGGCCCTTTCTCATGTATTCTGTCCATAACTGGGACTTTGATAATCACTCATTCATTCCGTCTTCATTCTGCAGACACTAACACCCACTCTTTGCCAACCACCATGCTGGGTGCTCTAAGGGATGGAGAGCTGGGTGGGTCTGTCCTGGTCCCTGCCTCTGGTGTCACTTGTCAGTGTGTGTCATCTAGATGGTCATCTCTAGGATGTCCTAGCCATCTCTGCTCCCCGTGTCCAGTGCAGGTGTCCAGCTGGTGCTATTTTTTGAATGTGAGTCCATGGTTGGGCAGGTACCCTTTGGCTCGGGGTCCTGCCAGCAGAATGCCCCATGTCCTACCTAACAATGGCCAGTGAGCCCTGAGTGGGCCTGCTGTGGTGTGGAGCCAGGACACTCCGGCTTGGACACAGAGGCACTGGCTACCCCACCTTGCTTCGGGAACATGGAAGCTCCTACCAGGGAACTCAACTGCTGCTTTGGATGTAGGATTTGGGCCTGGCGTGGTGGCTCACACCTGTCATCCCAGCACTTTGGGAAGCTGAGGTGGGCAGATCACTTGAGGTCAGGAGTTCGAGACCAGCCTGGGCTACAAAGAGAAACCCCATCTCAACAAAAAATAGAAAAATTAGCCAGGCATGATGGCTCTTGGACCTGTGGTCCTAGCTACTTGGGAAGCTGAGGCAGGAGGATCGCTTGAACCCATGAGGTGGAGGTTGCAGTGAACTGAGATTGCACCAGTGCACTCCAGCCTGGGTGAGAGAGTGAGACTCAAAAAAAGCAAAACAAAATCAGATGCAGGATTTGGGGAATGCGGAAAATCATCTACCAACAGGGAAAAGGGCAGGTAGAAAACAGGCCCAACCTGCCAGTCAGCAAAGCCAAAGAAAACTCCCTCCAGCCCCCTTTCCCCCACTGCTTCTGGGCCTAAGGAGGCCTGGCCTCTCAAAGGAGCCAGTTTGCTGATCAGCCAAGCAGCAGCACTGGCTGCCTCCAGGATTAGGCGGGCTGTTCCAGGAATCCTGGTGGCCCCACTACTGGGTGCCTGGTTACCAGAGGAAGGTTTAGAATAACAAGTCCCCTCTCCCAGTGCCAGGCATCTGGGCTGCCTCACACACAGGCCTTCTCTGCCTGTCCCATCAGCAACCTGATGGAGCCCAGGAGTGTCTGTTTCCCATAAAAACAAGCTCATTTGCTGGCAAGTCCTTCTGAGTCCTCACAATGGGCATCTGTGCCTCATTACCTCCCAAATCTGGGTAGTGCCAGCTCTCTCCTCCTCCCCAAGCCTCCATGAGCAGAAAGTACATCTGGACCCCCTGTGAGATGGCACCCTAGGCCAGCACAGCCAGCTTGGCCAAGTTGTGGCTGCACTCACCTTTCTTGAGGGGCTGAGGAAGTGGTTATCTTGCCCCATCCCCCAGCTCTGACTGGGGCCAATTTTGTGCCTCTGTCTACTGCCCCACTCACCCCTCACACCTTTCCCGAGACCCCTGTGGACAGGGTCCCCATATGGTAGTAGGTGGCCCAGGCCGGAGTGCAGTGGTGAGATCTCAGCTCACTGCAACCTCCACCTCCCAGGTTCAAGTCATTCTCCTGCTTCACTCTCCTGCATAGCTGGGACTACAGGCACGAGCCACCATACCCAGCTAATGTTTGTATTTTTAGTAGAGGTGGGGTTTCACCATGTTGGCCAGGCTGGTCTTGAGCTCCTGACTTTAAGTGACCCTCCCGCCTCGCCCTCCCACACCCGGCTGGCTTGGTCCTTTTTTGTAACTTCCCTCCCCTGAACTCTGAAAGTCCAAAAACCAGATCAGCCCCAGGGACCTCTTTTCTGTAGGAAAGTCCCCCAGATGGGGGTTTCAGGGGCCAGTGCTGCCACTCTCCTGGGTCTATCGGCCTTCAGAAAGGAGAAACGGATGGAACAGATGTGGGGCTTTCTATCTTCTCCACCCCCAGGCCTCTCCATTCCCTGCCTGTCACCTGACCTTTGTCCATCACTGGCCTAGCTACTCACCGTTAAGTCCTTGCAGGCCCTTGAAGGAGCTTGACAAGAATCCCAAAGGCCTCAGGGCCCCTGGGGAGAAGGGACCACCGAGGGCTGAAGCCGTGTCCTGAGCAGACACTTGGAAGATACCGTGCTGCCCCGTTTTGGGTTTTGCTATTTGATGACCAGAAGCTGACGTACCAAAAATAAATCACAACTGCAAACCCGGGAGGCAGGCCAAGTCCTGCAGGAACAGGGAGCGGGGCTGAGTCTCACTAGGGGGACCTCTGCTGGAGGGTGAGGGAAGCTCCGGCAGCCTGAGACCAGGCCGACAGCACGTGGTGATCAGTTTTCCCTCTGCAGCTCCCTTGGCTTCCAGGCCCAGAGAACATAAAGCCAGCCTTGTGGGGAATGCACAAGTGATTCTGATTTCCGTGTCTGCTGAGAGCAGGGCCCTGGAGGATTTCTCAGCATGCGACTGCAGCAGCTGACTGCCCTGGCTGCCACAGGGACATTTGGGGACAGTGCATGATTACCCTACATAATGCAGACCGGTACAGGTTAGGAAGGCTGGGCACAGTGGCTCATGCCTGTAGTCCCAGTGCTTTGGAAGACTGAAGCAGGAGGATCGTTTACGTCCAGGAGTTTGACACCAGCCTGGGCAACAAAGTGAGACCCTGGCTCTACAAAAAATTTAAGAATTAGCCACATATGGTTGTGCCTGGGAGGCTGAGGCTTCAGTGAGCTATGATTATTCCACTGCACTACATGCTGGGCAACAGAGACTGTCTCAAAATAAATAAAAGGCTGGGCGTGGTGTCTTACGTCAGTAATCCCAGCATTTTGGGAGGCCGAGGTGGGTGAATCATCAGGTCAGGAGTTCAAAACCAGCCTGACCAACATAGTGAAACTCTTGTCTCTACTAAAAATATTTTAAAAATTCGCCGGGCATGGTGGTGGGCGCCTATAATCCCAGCTACTCGGGAGGCTGAGGCAGGAGAATCGCTTGTACCTAGGCATTGCACTTCAGCCTGGGTGACAGAGCGAGACTCCATCTCAAAATTTAAAAAAATTAGAGATCTTCCCTTTGAGGAATCGACTTCTCATCTAACCTCCATAATTTCATCCAAAAACCTTCCTTTAATCTTACATCAGATGTGTGAGTTTTTAGAAAATATTTATGTATTATATTTTATTATTTTTTTGTAACGGGGTCTCGCTCTGTTGCCCAGGTTGGAGTGCAATGCTCAGGTTCAAGCGATTCTTGTGCCTCAGCCTCCCTAGTAGCTGGGATTACAGGCGCCTGCCACCACACCCAGCTAATTTTTGTATTTTTATTAGATACAGGGTTTTGCCATGTTGGGCAGGCTGGTCTTGAATTCCTGACCTTAGGTGATCCGCCTGCCTCGGTCTCCAAAAGTGCTGGGATTACAGGCGTGAGCCACCGTGCGTGGCCTTTTCATTTTCACGTATTTATTTTGAGACACAGTCTTGCTCTGTCACCAGGCTGGGGTGCAGAGGCTCAATCTCGGCTCACTGCAGCCTCCGCCTCCTGGGTTCCAGGGATTCTTCTGCCTCAGCCTCCCGAGTAGCTGGGACCACAGGCACATACCACCACACCCGGCTAATTTTTTTGTATTCCTAGTAGAGACGGGGTCTCACCATGTTGGCCAGGCTGGTCATGAACTCGTGACCTCAAGTGATTCACCCATCTTGGCCTCCCAGAAGTGCTGAGATTACAGGCGTGAGCCACCGCACCCGGCACTTATTTTTATTTTATTTTATTTTTTTGAGACCGAGTCTTGCTCTGCTGTCCAGGCTGGAGTGCAGTGGCTCGATCTCGGCTCACTGCAACCTCCGCCTCCTGGGTTCAAGCAATTATCCTGCGTCAGCCTCCTAAGTAGATGGGACTACAGGCACGCGCCACCACCACGCCCGGCTAATTTTTGTATTTTTAGCAGAGACGGGGTTTCACCGTGTTGGCCAGGATGGTCTCGATCTCTTGACCTCGTGATCCGCCCGCCTCGGCCTCCCAAAGTGCTGGGATTACAGGCGTGAGCCACCGCGCCCGCCACTTATTTTTAAAAGAACCTTTGAGTTCTGGTCCGGCAGAGCGGGCGGCGAGCTCGCCCTGGGCCCTGCGGGCCGTGCGGCCCGGGCCGGCGGGTGAGCTGAGGGCCCCGGGACACCGGAGGCCTCCGCTGCGGGTGCCCCCTGGCCAGGCCCACGCATTGAAGCCGTGGCGAACGTCTCTACCCCACCCGACTTATGGCAGCAGCGGCTTCTACGGCCGGGACCACACCCAGACCCGCCGGCCCCAGCGTGCGGGCCTCGCCGAAGCCCCAACGGGGCTGCCCGGATGCAACGCCTCTGCGCGGCGGAAGTGGCGGGCCGGGAAGCATGGCGGCCGCTCGAGGGC
>NW_022437086.1:750753-784340 GCF_009761245.1 Sapajus apella | reverse complement strand
CTCGAGGGCCGCGCGGCGGAAGTGGCGGGCCGGGAAGCATGGCGGCCACTCGAGGGCGGCGCGGCGGAAGTGGCGGGCCGGGAAACATGGCGGCGGCTCGAGGGCCGCGCGGCGGAAGTGGCGGGCCGGGAAGCATGGCGGCGGCTCGAGGGCAGCACGGCGGAAGTGGGCACCAGGAAGCATGGCGGCCGCTCCAGGGCCGCGCAGCGGAGCCGGCAGTTCTCGGAGGGCCTGGGAAGGCGGCCTACGGACCCAGGCGGGCTCGGCCGCCTCTCTAGGTCACGGAGCCGTGCAGATCCGGGTCCCCAGTGACCACTCGGTCCCCACTGGGAGAGACCTACTTAGTGCTGACGACGGACAAAGGCCTTCACAGGCCCGGCAGGTGAGCGAAGTTCCGAACGAGGCGGGTGGAACGGTTAGCGGCCATCGGGGGTCCGCGGTCATTGCGCCAGACCTTGCTGTGGGGACAGAGAAAGGCAGAATGACAGGCCACGTCGGCGCGTTGGAAATGCCCGCCACCCTCTGGGAAGATTGCTGGCTGTGTATGGAAGGCCTGTGTGTATAATATGAAAAAGCTGCTCTCAGCTGCACCCCAACCTTTTTTTCTTTTCTTTTTGTTATTTTTTTCTTTTTTTCTTTCTTTTTTTTTTTTTTTGAGACAGAGTTTCGCTCTTGTTACCCAGGCTGGAGTGCAATGGCGCGACCTCGGCTCACTGCAACCTCCGCCTCCTGGGTTCAGGCAATTCTCCTGCCTCAGCCTCCCGAGTAGCTGGGATTACAGGCACGCATCACCATGCCCAGCTAATTTTTTGTATTTTTAGTAGAGACGGGGTTTCACCATGTTGCCCAGGATGGTCTCGATCTCTTGACCTTGTGATCCACCCGCCTCGGCCTCCCAAAGTGCTGGGATTACAGGCGTGAGCCACCGCGCCCGGCCTATTTTTTTCTTTTTTTTCACCTTTAACTGTCTTGATAGAGTTATACACCCCAGCCTTTTAATAGAAAACGTTTGTCACATCTAGCCCTTCTAGGTGTAAAGAGGTTCCCGACGTATGATAAAGTAGAGTTAGAAAACCACACATCTTGTAAATTCTCATTTGTTTAAAAGAAATAATAGAAAATACATGACTCCTGGACTCCATGACTTTTGGAAATGGAGCTGTTAGGTGGCCTCTGGAAGCGATAGTCCACGTTTGTTCAGTGGGTTAGATGACATGGAGTTGGAAGACACGAGGAGGAGGAGAAGGTTCTCTGCTAGACTGGTCATATTTAGAAGACATTTTCATATTCTAGCCATTGTTTTGTGTGCATTTTATTCCTCACTACTATATATGTAGTTGACAATGCTAAACTTTTTCGAAACGTCTGTTCTTTTTAGATGTTCTGAAGTGCCTAATAGATGTTAAAATTAGAGGTAGTAAAATCACATTTTGTAAATATCTTTTTGTTACAACTTGTAGGAAATGTTTTTTGGGGGGAATGGCCAAATCACCTGTTGAGTAATACTCAGTGTGTGTGCAGCGGTTCAGGGGAGGAGGGAGGATGGGGAGGTGCAGACAGTTCTATGACACCCTGCTTACAGCAAGGCAAGATGAATTATTATCTCTGCATTTTGTTTTACTTACCTGTGCATATAATGTACGTAAAGGACAAACGAGTCCTAACTTTAACAACATCTAGTCTTTAACGAGGTTGCCAGTGTATGACAGAAGTAGAGTTAGTAACCTAATGTTTTGTACATTTTGTTTTACAAGTCTAGGAAAGATTGTCTTCCGAAAATTTGAGCGTTCTTGCGCACTGGGCTGATGGAGATAGGAAGGGTTCTAGGCCAGAATGTTCACACTTGGAAGGCTCTTTCAAATTATAACTGTTGTTACATGTTTGCAGTTTATTCAAGACTGCTGTGTACATAGTGGACAAACTAACTCCTAGGTGTTTAGAAGTGCCTGATGTATGTTAAATGTAGAGGTAGTAAAATACCACTTTGTAAATATCTTTTTGCTAAAATTCATAGGAAGTAGTTTTGGAAATTGAATTGTGAAGCCACCTTTGTGAGCCATATAGTACTGTCTATACTTGTTCAGTGGTTCAGAGGAGGTGAGAGGGAAAAAATTGCAAAAGGTAATATTCTAGTGTGTTCATACTTGGACATTTCAGACACTATTTTTCTGTAGGTTTTGTGCATTTTCTTTTGCTTTGTACATAGTGTATATAATGGACAATGAGTCCTAATTTTTCAACATCTAGTCTCTAGCTGTTAAAGAGGCTGGCAGTGTATGACCATGTAGTAAAATGAGCATATTTTGTCCCCTTTGTGATGAAATTCATAGGAAAACTTGTCTTCTGTAAACGACTTTTGCATTGGAATTTGTTCAGTCGTCTCTGCGCATTACACGTGCCTGTACTTGTCCACTGGATTGAAGGCAGAGAAGAAAGAGAGGAGGGAATTATTCAAGGCCAAAATGGTCACAGTTAGACGGCACCTCAGATGATAATCACTGTTTATGTGTGTGCAATTTTAGTTAACAGGGTTGTGTACGTGGTGGACAAGTTATATGAAATATCTAGTCTTTCTAGATATTTGGAAATGCTTGGTGTATGTAAAAGTAGTAGTAGAATAACACTTTTTGTAAATAGCTTTTAAAAAGTGATGGGAAATGCTGTTGGGAAGTGGAATTGTGCAACCACCTGGGAGGTGGGAGGGAAGAAATTGCAAAAGGTGTTTTGCCATTGTTTATTAGAAAATTTCAGCTTAATCCATTGCCTATATGTTACATGCATTTCCTTTAAGTTTGCTATCTATACTGTATATATTATGTATATACTGGACAAATGGGTCCCAATTTTATAATATCTAGTCTCTAGATATTAAAGAGGTTGCCGGCCGGGCGCGGTGGCTCATGCCTGTAATCCCAGCACTTTGGGAGGCTGAGGCGGGTGGATCACGAGGTCAAGAGATCGAGACCATCCTGGTTAACATGGTGAAACCCCGTCTCTACTAAAAATACAAAAAATTAGCTGGGCATGGTGGCGTGTGCCTGTAATCCCAGCTACTCAGGAGGCTGAGGCAGGAGAATTGCCTGAACCCAGGAGGCGGAGGTTGCGGTGAGCCGAGATTGCGCCACTGCACTCCAGCCTGGGTAACAAGAGCGAACCTCCGTCTCAAAAAAAAAAAAAAGAAAAGAGGTTGCCAATGCATGACAGAAGTAGAGTTAGTAAACTAACACATCCTGTACACTTTGTTAAGATTCATAGAAAGGCTGTCTTCTGAGAAAGACTTTCGGAAGTGAAGTAACCTCAGCTGTAAGTGACACATGTGCCACTTGCAGAGTTGGGTGAAGAGTTGGAAGGAATGAAGAGTTCTAGACCAGAATGATCCTATCTAGAAGACACTTTCAGATATAACCATTGTTACATGTGTGTAGTTTATTTAACACTGCTGTGTATATAGTGGAGAAACTTAAGTCCTAATTTGAAACATCTAGTCTTTCTAGATGTTTAGAAGTGCACAAAGTATGTTAAAAGTAGAGGTAGTAAATAACAAACACATTTTGTGGCTATCCTTTTGATATATCATCTTTTGGAAATTGATCTATTCTCTGAGCAGTACATTATGATATCTGTGCAGGTTCAGGGAGGAGGAGGAGTGTAAAGGGCTTTCCACCAGTGTGTTTATGATGAGGCACATTGATCATTGTCCCTTATGTCTGCATTTTCATCAACTGTGCTGTGTATATAGTGTATATAAGCGGACATAAGAGTCCTAATTTATAGCCAGTCGATGTTAAAGAGGTTGCCAGTGTGTGACAGAAGCAGAGTTAGTAAATTCAATACATTGAGTGTACCTTGTGTTAAAAATCATAGGGAAGACTTCTTAAAAACAGAAGTGACATTGTTAAAATCCCCCCTAAACTGTCCATGGGGTTGACAGAGGTCAGAAAGGGAAGTAGGTTCTAGGCCAGAATGTTCCTATTTAGAAGACACTCAAATTTCAGTCTGTGTTATGTATAACACCATTTATT
Source organism: Sapajus apella (assembly GCF_009761245.1). Lineage (NCBI taxonomy): Eukaryota > Metazoa > Chordata > Mammalia > Primates > Cebidae > Sapajus > Sapajus apella. The sequence continues at coordinate 780,318 of NW_022437086.1, read as the reverse complement.
CAATGCTACTGTGTATATAATGGAAAACTTGAGTCCAGTTGGAAATATCTAGTCTTTCTAGGTATTTAAAAGTGCACAACATATGTTAAAAATAGAGGGCTAAAGTAACACCCCTCTAAGCATTTGTTTTCATTACTTCCTTAGGAGTGGTTGGTTGCATTTGGGAATGGAATTGTTAAAATTTGATGCGTATGCAGACTATTCATTGGCTGGTGATGGGTTGGGGAGGAGGAGGTATGCAGGGAGAAGGGTTCTTTGTCCCTGAGATTAGTTCAGCTGGTCTAACCATTGTTCTGTATGTGCATTTTAGTTAATATTACAGTTATGTATTAAAGGATAAACAAGTCAATGCTCAGAGTATGTTAAAAATAGATATAGTAAATCAGTCCCTTTACGCATGTCGTTTTGTTAGTTTTTAAGAAGGCTTGTCTTCTGGGAGTGACCCTTATTATTAGTTCACCTCTTGGAGCCAGACATCCTATACTTAGTCACTAGGGATGGTGGAGGAGGGAGAAGACAGGGGAAGGGAAGGGCCCTTTGCTAGTATCTTCGGATCTAGAAGATGGTTTTAGATGATAACCACAGGTCTGTATGAGTGTTTGTAGTGAAGTGCCTGGGTTTATTGTGGACAAAGTTCATTATTTTGCAACGTCTAAGCTTTATGAATGTCTGGGGTGACAACATAGAGCTAGTGAATTAGCCAATTTGTAAATACCTTTGTTGTAATTGACAGAAAAGATGCATCTTGGACATGGAATTGTAAACCACCTCTGAACAATGTGTGTCAGGACTTGTTCATTAGTTGGCAGCAGAGGGGCAGAAGGAACTATAAAGGGAGAGATGTATGCAGATGTGTCCATATTTACGTTTTGATGATAGCCATTAATGTATACATCTGGCTGTACTATAGGAATATATTAAATAATTCAGTGGAAATATACCTTGCTAATATTTTAATGGTATAGATCTGCTAATGAGCTCTCTTAGAAGCATTGTACTTAGTGTAATCTGTTGCTGTGTGCTTCATTTTAAATTGAGCATTAAGGGAATGTAGTATTTAAATCAGAACTCTGCCAATGCTTGTATCTACAGGCGTGTTGCCATTTTGGTCTTCTATGAAATTTTTGTTCCAAGAAAGACAGGATACATTTTTTTTAAACAGACTGAGTTGGTGTATTGTATTCTTGGTTATCAAAATGCTCAGATTGCTTTGGGATTTTGAATTGGTAAATATTCATGGTGTATGAAAAATCATGATACATACTATACAGTCTCAGTTCCATAAAATTGGATGTTGTGCCTATGGGACACAAAGGACCTAGAAGAATGTATCAAACTATAAATGGCTTGTGATTGTGACTTTGTTCTTTGCTTCTTGTGTTTTTCAGTTTCCTCTAATGTACCTAACTTCTTAAAAGTAAAGGTTATTTTAAAAACATGTATTGCTGGGTGTGGTGGCACGTGCCTGCAGTCCCAGCTACTCGGGAGGCCGAGGTGGGAGGATCACTTGAGCCCAGGAGTTCTGGGCTGTAGTGCGCTATGCTGATAGGGTGTCTGCACTAAGTTCGGCATCAATATGGTGACCTCCCGGGAGCGGGGGACCACCAGGTTGCCTAAGGAGGGCTGAACTGGCCCAAGTCGGAAACAGAGCAAGTCAAAACTCCCGTGCTGATCAGTAGTGGGATCTTGCCTGTGAATAGCCACTGCACTCCAGCCTGGGTAACATAGCGAGACCCTGTCTCTAAAAACAAACAAACAAACAAACAAAAAACATGTATTAAGCCCTCGTTGCTTGTAGAATAAAGTTAGTATGCTCCACAGGAGGAAAAAAAAAAAAAAAAAAAAAACCTTCAGGCTGGGCGCTGTGGCTCACACCTGTAATCCTAGCACTTTGGGAGGCCAAGGTGGGTAAATCACCTGAGGTCAGGAGTTCGAGACCAGTCTGGCCAACATGGTAAAACCTCGTCTCTACTAAAAATACAAAAAGTTAGCTGGGTGTGGTGGCAGGGGCCTATAATCCCAGATACTTGGGAGGCTGAGGCAGGAGAATCACTTGAACCTGGGGACAGAAGTTGCAGTGAGCTGGGACCTCGCCACAGCACTCCAGCCTGGGCAACAGAGTGAGACTCCATCTCAAATGAACAAAAAAGAACCTTCCTTACCCATTTTGTTTTCAGCTTGCTGTTTCTATTGGGAGGAGTTCCAAGTGCCGGGAAAAACAGACGGTGTCCAGGTGCATGTGACTCTGGCCAGGGTCCTCATCAGTATGATTCTACCTTATGAAGGTGACAAAGCTGGCAGCATGTGGGCACACAGCAGATACCCAGTTTTCATTGCTTACTCTCCTTCTAAAACCACCTTTTTCCAAACTCCTAATATTCCAAATTGATGGCAAGGGGTGGGGGAAGGGGAGACAGTGCTTTACCCATGAGCTGAGCCCACAAATACCTGTTTTTAATTTTGTATGTATTTTTAATTTTTTAAATAGAGATGAGGGCCGGGTGCCATGGCTCATGCCTGTAATCCCAGCACTTGGGGAGGCTGAGGCAGGCGGATCACACGAGGTCAGAAGTTAGAGAACAGCCTGACCAACATGGTGAAACCCCATCTCTACTAAAAATACAAAAAGCCACCTTGGCATGGTGGTGTGCGCCTGTAATCCCAACTACTCAGGAGGCTGAGGCAGGAGAATCGCTTGAACCCGGGAGGCAGAGGTTGCATGAGCCGAATTAGAGCCACTACACTCTAGCCTGGGCGACAGAGTGAGGCTCCCAGACTCTGTCTGAAAAAAAAATAGAGATGGGAGCTGGTACAGAGGCTCATGCCTGTAATCCCAGCACTTTGGGAGGCTAAGGCAGGGGTATCACTTGAGGTCAAGAGTTTGAGGCCAGCCTGGCCAACGTGGAGAAACTCCGTCTCTACTAAAAATACAAAAATTAGTTTGGCGTGGTGGTGCGTGCTTGTAGTCCCAGCTACTTGGGAGGCTGAAGCAGGAGAATCACTTGAACCCGGGAAGCAGAAGTTGCAGTGAGCCGAGATCGCGCCACTGCACTCCAGCCTGGGTGACAGAGCGAGACTCCGTCTCAAAAATTAAAATAAAATAAGAGATGGAGTGCTCACGATATTGCCCAGATTGGTCTCAAACTTCCGGGCTCAAGCACTCCTGCTGTTTTGGGCCTCACAAAGTGCTAGGATTACAGGCATGAGACACCACACTCGATCACAGATACCTAATTGATTCACATTTTAAAATGCACTTCATACAGTTTCACTTGGACCACAAAACCCTGGTATTAAGCCAATTTTAGAGAAATTGTGACTTGCTAAAGGTTGCCAAGTAGGTGAGTCGGAGAGCCTAGATTAGCCCTGCATGTTGTGCGTGCTAGCATTTCCTTATGATACTGACCATCATTTATGTCACTTTTGGGAAAGTTTTTTTTTTTTTTTTTTGAGATGGAGTCTTGCTCTGTGACCAGGCTGGAGTGCAGTGATGCAATCTCGGCTCACTGCAACCTCCGCCTCCCAGGTTCAAGTGATTCTTCCGCCTCAGCCTCCCAAAGTGCTTAGATTACAGGCGTGAGCCACTGCACTGCCTAATTTGCCATTAATAGACCTATTTTCTCCCTCACATTTCTAAGCTACACATTTGATTCTTGCTGGTTTATAAGGTATCTTCAGGTGATTGGTTCCAAGGCTCCTGTGGATAACAGAATCCATGATGCTCACATCCCTTATATAAATGGCACAGTATTTGCATATAACCTATGAATATCTGCAGTATACTTTAAATCATCTCTAGATTACTTAAAATACCTAGTATAGTGTAAACAGGATGTAAATACACTGTATTGTTTAGGGAATGGCAAGGAAAATAGTCTGTTTCCTATAGAAGTGACCATGAATTTTTTCAGAAAAAAATTTTTTTGAAACAGGATCTTACTCTGGGCTGGAGTTAAGTGGTACTATCTTAGCTCACTGCAACCTTGAACTCCTGGCCTTCCGCAATCCCACCACCTCAGCCTCCCTAGCAGCTGGGACTACAGGCACATGCTACTGCACCTGGGTGATTTATCTTTTGTAGGTATCTCTGTTGAGAAATGCTGAGTGTGTGATGAGATATATTGTTTGCTAGGAAGAAAGATGGCAAGGAAAACTTAGCACCCCCAGTAGAAACTACTTGGAGTTTTCTAAAGTGGCGAGACAACATATAATTATCACACACCAGTTAAAACAATTATTTAGGGGTGGGATGTGTGACCCTGCCCCCTTGACTCCCTTGTGAATACTTTTAAGTTTGTCTGTGATCAGCGGTAAGCGGACACCAGCTGCCTACTTGGTCTATTTTTGTGTTGAGAAAATATACCCAACATGTTTGTTAATAGTCACCTGTTCAGAGAATAAATACGTGGGTCAGAATCTGCTCGAGGCCCTCAGCCTGGAATGCTGTCACCCCCCAGGCTCTCAGCTCGTAAGGCCGTTGGCGCCCTTGATGGTCCCAATTTGCCGTTCTATCTGGGTATCTCCTTCTCAATTCCTTCAGCGCCACCTGGGTGGGGATCTCTACGGCTGAGCTGGTCTCATAGATCTCACTTTGTTGCATAGGCTCCAAATACTCTCAGTCCTCAATTGGCTGAATTAATGGATGTGGAACTCGGGGATGTGAAGGGCAGACTGCACAATGAATGATTGCATCACAAAGTCCTTTCTAACCTTAGGGCAATAGGCCAGTGCACCTAGAGTATTATTACACATCCTTCTTGTAGCAGTGACTCCTACCAGGGAGAGGCCAGGCCAGTCACGCTTGCATTTTGTCAGTCAGTTGTTCAGAAGGCAATATGCTGGTGAACTGGCCAGGAGTGAATTGTGCTCAGAGGCTGTCAGAGCCTGTTTCAGAAACTGAAAGTTTAGGCATTCCAAGAGCACAGCTGATAGGAGGCAAGGCAGCAATTGGCTAAGACCCTTAATCACCAGCACCTCACTCACCTGACAGTGATGTAGCGCTCTGAAACTCAGAAAAAAGAACCTGTAGAAGCCGAGCATGGTGGCACACACCTGTACTCCCAGCACCTTGGGAGGCTGACGTGGGCAGATCACCTGAGGTCAGGAATTCGACACCAGCCTGGCCAACATGGTGAAACCCTGTCTCTACTAAAAATACAAAATTAGCTCTGCATGGTGGTGGTGGTGCATGCCTGTAATCCCAGCTTCTGGGGGTGCGAGGGGGGGGCGCGCTGAGGCAGGGGAATCGCTTGAACCTGGGAAGTAGAGGTTGCAGTGAGCCTAGATCACACCACTGCACTCCAGCGTGGGTGACAGAGAAAGATGCCATCTCAAAAAAACAACAAAAAAAATTGCAGAGCAAAATGTAGGCTGAAGATCAACTAGAAGATAATGAAATTTTGAGCTTTCCATGAAGGATGGAACTTGGCTCACTTAAAAGACCTGCTGATCCTTTTGTAGTTAAGTGCGATGATTGGGTTTTCAAACTCATAGGTGAGGTGTACCTCCCTCAAACCTGGTTACATTGACATATTACCCCTCTGACATGAAAAATGTGGCCACTCCAAATTGTATCCCATCCCTTTAAAGTTCTTCCCCAGCACGGAGTGGGTGATTGCAGCTAACCTGAGCGTTTTAGGAAGAGGAGGCTACAACACTTTAAGCAGAAGAAAAGCAACTTCAGGGGAACTGCGTATATTGATTGGTATTTACTGTCAATCAGGAGTGCCCAAGGGAGAGAATATGGTCATGGGTTTAGTTTCAGTTTATGGTTAGGCCAGTAAAGCCCCTTCCTCATCCCTCTTTTCCATTTGTTACTAGAGGCAGAAACTAAAAACCGCAGCTTCAGGCTGCTAAAAGCCTAAAACAAAACAGAACAAATAAGGTGGGTGGCACAAGCTTGCTTGGACACAGTAGGGGAATAGGGAACCCACCCCAAACAGGCTTATTCCTGTTCCTTTATCTTTCACTTGATTCAAACAATGTATTTTTGAGACAGTCTTACTCTGTCACCCAGGCAGGAGTGCAGTGGCATGAACTCAACTTACTGCAACCTCTGCCTTCCAGGTTCAAGCAATTCTCTTGCCTCAGCCTCCCAAGTAGCTGGGACTACAGGCAGGCACCATCACACCTGGCTTAAAAATAGTATTTTAAGCAGTTTCCTGCTACTGATCAGCTTCCTTAACTCCAGGCCCACAGGACCAGGACCCTTGAATCGAGCAGCATGTTTATGAGTGAGCCACTCCTTACATAATCCCTCAGGGGAGCTCTCAGATCTGGGTGGATGCTAATTTCATAACCAGAGGATACAGACTAGATGAATCACATCTTGGAAGAAAATCACTTTATTCTAATTAACTCACGAAGAATAAAATCATAACAGCTAGTTTAAGGAGGCCACACAAACATCTGACCAGCTCCAAATTCTACAGAGTAGGAATACCCCCTTCCATTTCAATTCTGAAGCAAGGAAGCTAGAATGACAGGAGAGGTTTAACTGATGGCTACACTTTATACCTTCACTATTAATGAAATTTTTATATTAAGTTAACTTGGTTATGAGAGCTGGTTTTCCATTTCTCCAGTTTGAACTTCTTGATTAGGCCAATCCTGCAAAGAGAAAAAATAAGTTAGAAGAGTGCTGGCTTCATACACTCAACAAAACAGAAGCCTTCCAAATCATGAAAGCAGAGACAAGAAGCCAAGGTTATAGGTTTTTTTTTTTTTTTTTTTTTTAAATAAAAAATAGAGATGGGGTCTTGCTATATTGCCCAGGCTGGTATCAAACTCCGGGGCTCAAGCAATCCTCCCACCTTGGCCTCCCAGAGCGCTAAGTGATTGAAGGCATCCTGCAACTAACAAGACACCCTAAATCTCAAGAGTTCCCCTGAGGAACTTAATAAACTCCTTTCACTCAATGACGTACAGAATACAGATAATGTATCAGTCTTTTTGTCTATTACTGGATTTTGGTAAAAACGGAATCTAATTTTATATTCATGGCCTTAAGGCGAGGAGGTCACTCTCATCCAGTAACCACAGTAAGACCTGGCATACTGATTTACACCTTCTCCTTCTTCATTTTTTTTTTTCAAATTTGGGACGGAGCCTCGCTCTGTCACCCAGGCTGGAGTGCAGTGGTGGGATCCTGGCTCACTGCAGCTTCTGCCTGCCAGGTTAAAGGGATTCTCCTGCCTCAGCCTTCCAAGTAGCTGAGATTACAGGCGCCCACGAACACACCCAGCTAATTTTTTGTATTTTTAGTAGAGCTGGGTTTTGCCGTGTTGGCCAGGCTGGTTTCAGACTCCCAACCTCAGGTGATCCACCCGCCTTGGCCTTCCAAAGTGCTGGGATTATAAACATGAGCCATTACGCCTGGCCTATACCTTCTGACGGAAGAAGAAAATTCAGAAAATGACTCACAAAATCGACTAGGAAACTCTGGCCCAGTTGTTAGGAGTTAATTCTAGAGAAATATCAACAAAGTCTTCTCCAAACTTATCAATTTAATTTATTAAACACAGATTCCCGTAAGTTCTACAGGATCCAGGAATACCACTGTGAATTAAGCAGATGCAAATTGGACAAATCACCTACCATTTGCAAGTCGGCACTGTTTCAGCACCTCACTGAAACCCTCACAGAGCTTGATGTCACCCTGATTCTGGGCACACTCCAAGAACTGTTTGATCTCATAGAAGCAAGGCTGCTGCTGCTGTGCTAGCTGGGTTCCCTGAGGCTCCTGTGAAGGCAAAACATTCATTATTGCTAAGAAAGCAAATCATATTTACGCCTAGACGATGAAGAGTATATCCTCTTTGAGGTTAAAGGGAAATGGAACTAGCACCAGATGCAAATTAAAGCTTCCATCTATCTATTAACATGGAAAGTGAAAACATTTAAATCTTTAAAAAATATTTTAGGCCGAGTGTGGTCGCTCACATCTGTAATCTCAGCACTTTGGGAGGCTGAGGCGGGTAAACCACTTGAGGTCAGGAGTTTGAGACCAGCCTGGTTAACGTGGTGAAACCCTCTCTGTCCTAAAAATACAAAAATTAGCTGGGCATGGCACTGCATGTCTGTAATCCCAACTACTCAGGAGGCTGAGGCAGAATTGCGTGAACTTGGGAGGTGAAGCTGCAGTGAGCTGAGATCATGCCACTGCACTCCTTTGTCGCCCACTCCAGCCTGGGCGACAAAGCAAGACTCCATCTCAAAAAAAAAGAAAAATTTAAATAAATATTTTTAGTTTCAAGCACACCAGAAATACCAGAGTATACACACCTATGCTCATTACACGAGAAAACCCATACATATCAGAAAGAGAGGCAATGGCAAATATCAGGTAAAAGAGCACACAACTATTTGAGATTTTTGACTCCTTAACTAAGATCAAGACAGGATTGTAGGAAGTAACACTGAGATAAAATATTCAAAGGGATAGCGGTTATTTTACAGGGAGTCAGGCTGGATTGTTACATCTACTCCTTGGGAAGAAATACAGTTTTGTACAGTACTTGGTGGTGGCCTAAGGCAGTAACTCAATAGCCAAGATGTAGCTTTTGATAACCTATTGTCAACAGTGGGTTCTAAAACCCAAGACAATTCCTACACACAAGGAACTTAGAAATGTCTGGTCTTTCTCATAAAATCCACCCATGGAAGGGAAATGCTGCTTAAATTCTCACCTGGTAAGTGATGTCAGGCCTCGCAGGCTCAGGATCACTTCCTCCACTGAAGCCCCCAGTAATGGCGTGGCCCAGTGTGTGCCCCACAGCAGAGCCCACAGCCACGCCAGCTGCAGTGGTTGCCATCTGGGACAGCAGACCTGGCTGCCGGGGCGCAGCAGCAGGAGAGCCAACTGCAGAGTGGGGTGCCGCTGCTGGTGGCTGAGCGGCTGGTGCTGACCTGGGCGCAGCTCTCATCTGAGGGGCCCGGCTGTGAAAGAAAAGAACAAAGTGTAAAAGTTCCCATTTCCAACCAGTTTTGGAAATTGTCAACTTAATAATAACTTATATATTAAAATAGACCTCAAGGTTTTCATTTCAAATTATTTACATCACTTTACCTCTTTAATTTTTTTTTTTTGGACAGGGCCTCACTCTGATGCCCAGGCTGGAGAGCAGTGTCATGATCCCATCTCACTGCAACCTCTGCCCCCTCGGGTTCAAGCGTTTCTCCTGTGTCAGCATCCCCAGTAGCTGGGATTACCGGCATCCACCACCACACCCAGCTAAGTTTGTATTTTTAGTAGAGACAGAGTTTCACCTTGTTGGCCAAGTTGGTCTTGAACTCCTGACCTCATGTGATCCACCCGCGTCCCAAAGCGTTGGGATTATGTGTGAGCCACAGCGCCCACCCACTTTTAACTTTTCTTATAATAGTAATTGCCAAGGGCAAACTATTTTTCCTGCTTCTTTGCAACCATTTCCATGTATTCACATAGCCCACAGTATCTTTAAAGACATATCCAATACGTATGTCATAAGAAATATAGACTATTAAAAAGAAAGATTCTTACAGAATTCATTCATTCAGATATTAGGTAACTACAAGGCGCTAGTAATATAACTAAGAGACAAAAATCTCTGCATTCATGGAGTTTACATTTTTTTTGAGGGATCAAATAATTAAAATAGGCTGCAGAGCTGTGGCTCTTGCCTGTAATCCCAGTGATTTGGAAAGTGGAGACAAGAGGATCATTTGAGGCCAGGACTTTGAGATCAGCCAGGGCCACATAGTGAGACCCTGTCTCCACAAAAATACAAAACAGAATAAAGTTGCCGGGCGTGACACACGCCATTAGTCCCAGCTACCCTGGAGGCTGAGGCGACAGAATAGCTTGAGGCCAGGTCGTCATGGCTGCAGACAGCCATGATTACGTCATTGCACTGAAGTCTGAGTTACAGAGTGAGACTCTGACTCAAAATATAAATAAAAATGTCATATTTTAAGTGTTATGGAAGAAATATCAGAAGAGTATGTTGTGAGATATCTCTATTTTAGGGTAATCAAGGAAGGTCTGGCTGAACCAGTAACATTCTAATTAAGACCTAAAGATGGTCAACTGGGGAAAGAATCTAGTCCAATTCCTTCATTTTACACGCTATAAAATAAGACTGGTGAGTGACTCGCCTGAACTATCACACCAAAGCAAGTTCAACTATTCCTCATCTGTACAACGTCCAGACGGTTTCAGCAATTTCACTAGGCCGGGATTACTCCTGTAATCCCAGCACTTTGGGAGGCCGCGGCAGGAGGATCTCTAGAGACTAGGAGTTCGCGGTCAGCCTGGGCAACACAGGGAGGTCCCGTGTCTACAAAAATTAGCGGGGCGTGGTGGCGCGTGCCTGCAGTCCCAGCTACTCATGACGCTGAGGTCCAGGCTGCAGTGAGCCGTGACCACGCCGTTGCCCTACAGCCTGGGCGACAGGGGAAGAGCCCTTCTCAAATCACGAAAGACACAATTTCACTAATGTCCTGCACTTATTTAAAAATCTTCACACGTATCACGCTCCCTCTAGCCATTTCCGGATCATTTCATCAGGCCAGGTCAAAAGGTTAACGCCTCCTATCACGTGGCACCTGGCCATAACGTCACGCCTTTGCCGTCGCTTGTGTGGGAAGCTTTTTCCTTAAGTGAATTCCCTCTCCACACTCCCCCAACACACGCTTTGCGCTCGGTCCACCTTCCCCGGCCGAGGGGGGCCCCGTTGCAATAGGCCTGCTTCGCCCCCGACCGCGCGCGGCCTCCCTCTGCGTCATGGCGCCAGTGGGGTCCGCACGCTCGCGCTCCGGCCTCAAACCCTGCGATGGGCTCACCTAGCCGGAGGGGCCATGCGGGAGGTACGGCTCCGGCTTCCACGCGGCATCCTAGCGACGGGGCTACTCGGCCTTTAGACGTGCAGTGACCAGGGAAGAGCTCAGCAGCTTCTGAGAAAACCGGAAGGCGGGAGGCGGCGCTGGCTTCAGCGCGCAACCAATCAGCGCACAGGCAGACGACTTCCGTTCTCCAATGTCTCCGGGGCCCTGAAGGTCACTGAAGGAGCAGGACGTCACGAGGACGCCCAGTCCTCCCCCAGCCCCCGCCTCGAGTTCCCATTGGCTCCGCGTGAGGGGGGCTCTGACGTCACAGGAACGCTCCCTCGGCGACGTCACAGGGGCGGACCTTCGGTGGTCGGCGTCGCAGGACGGTCTAGCGCCTGCAGTGTGGCTGTTTTTTCGTCACAGTGGAGCCTAGCAGCCGCGTCTTCGCCGGTCCTGGGTGTTGCTGGCTGAAGAACGGCAGTTGACAAACTCCGACCCGGCACAGCGTTTGTGTCGGTAGAAAACTGTGTCCGGCCGCGGTGGCTCCCGCTTGTAGTCCCAGGGCTTTGGAAGGCCTAGGCGGAAGGATCCCTGCAGGCCGGGAGTTCAAGAGCAGCGGGGCAACATGGTGCGACCCCGTCTCTGTATTCCCACCTGAGCCTCCCAGCTACTTGAACCCCAGGGTTCAAGGCTGCAATGAGGTGTGGTCCCACCACAGCACTCCAGCCTGCGAGACTAAGGTAAACCCTGTCTAAAAAAATAAAAAAACTATCCAAGTGTGCAACAAGGGGGACTGCTTAAAGAAAACATGAGGCCGAGGCCGGGCGCGGCGGCTCATGCCTGTAATTCCAGCACTTTGGGAGGCCGAGCGGACGTAACACCTGAGCTCAGAGTTCGAGACCAGCCTGACCAACATGGCGAAACCATCTCTACTAAAATACAAACATTAGCTGGGCGACATGGAGCACCCCTGTAGTCCCAGCTACTCCGGAAGCTGAGGGAGGAGAATCTCTTGAACCCAGGAGGTTGCAGTGAGCTGAGCTCTAACCACTGCACCCCACTCTGGGCGACAGAGTGAGGCTCCAGAGTTGAGACTAGCCTGGACAATGTAGTGAAACCCTGTCTCTACAGAACAAACAAGCAGGATTCTCCTGCTTCAAGCGATTCAAACAAAAAAGCAGTATTCTCCTGACTCAGCCTTCTGAGTAACTGTGTTCACCTGTGGCCCCAGCTACTTAGGAAGCGGAGGCAGGAGGATCAGTTGAGGCCAGGAGCTCAAGGCTGCAGTGGGCTATGAGCATCCCACTGCTCTCCATCCTGAGCAATAGAATGAGACCTTGTTTCTAGATAGCTAACTGGCTAGATAATTGATTCGTAGTTTCCTATCAGAAATTTTTTCCCCTAGATTTGAATACGTTTTCCTTTTTTTTTTTTTTTTTTTTTTTCCTGAAACGGAGTCTTGCTCTGTCTTCCAGGCTGGAGTGCAGTGACGCAGCCTCCGCCTCTCAGGTTCAAGCGATTCTCCTGCCTCAGCCTCCTGAGTAGCTGGGATTACAGGGGGCGCTACCACCCTTGGCTAGTTTTTGTATTTTTAGTAGAGATGGGTGTAGGGAGAGCCCTCACACACCACCTGTGGGTACTCGGAGTTCGGTGGCAGTAAAGGAACTGAGAAAAAGGTTAAGAATGAAAGTGGAACCATGGGGCCATCACTTGTACTGGAGGCAGTGAAGGCCCTGAGCTCCGGTTTCCACAATATTGAACACAGTCACTTTTTTTTTTTAACTGTACTTTGGGCTTTGGGGTACATGTGCACAGGATTGTTGCATAGGTACATACATGCCATGGTGGTTTGCTGTCTCCATCTCCCCCCTCTCCTGTCGCCTGCATCAGGCATTAAACATAATCACCTTATCTATAGTGCTGGTGGTAGGGTGAATCGGTGAAGGAGAGGCTGTGCATCAAACCTAGAATGGATGGCAGTGGTGGTTTATGTGACTTTCTCAAGAGCTAAAAGCATATGCTTATCAATAGACAGTGCAGCTGGTGGGAGCGCGCTTATCAAGGAGCCTACATGTCTGTTTACATTCCAGTGCTTCAAGGGAGTGTTATGTCCTTGGGCAGAGTATGTTTAGAATATCAGAGTTTAGGTCTCTTTGTTCCTGGGAACATGGTAGCAATAGAGAGGCCTTCCACAGTTTATTGTTCCTGATTTCTTTTATACGTATATGTTACTTATACCAGTTTATGTAGGCACACTGTAAACCCTTCCTCTATAGCTGCTCCCCCCAACAGATAGGGTTTCACCGTGTTAGTCAGGCTGGTCAGGAACTCCTGACCTTGTGATCCACCTCCCTCGGCCTCCCAGAGTGCTGGGATTAAAGGTGTGAGCCACTTCGCCTGGCCTTGAACATGTTTTTCTAAAGTAGCATTCAACACATCAGCATTTTATAGTGTTACTAGTGGTTAATATGATTGTTTTTCTGAAATGCAGTATCCTTTACAAAAGCAGTTTTTTCTTTCAAAGCACATAGATAGGTTCATAAGTGAATTTGTGTGATGTTGTCGACCTTGGTACCATTTTCTCCAGTTGATTGGAACAATCAATAATTTCAGGTCACTGTTGGCCTTCGAGGAAGAGCCCAAAGGCAACAAGCAAGGGTGCTGGTGTCCAGTCGCCTTCTAGAAGCATTTTCACCTTCTCTTAAGGTTTCCCTTCATGAACATAGAAGTACTGTGTGTAGAATTGACCTAGTGCTGCCCCGGCAGCTTTGTATATTAGGCTAAATTTACAATTCTTACCTTTATGAGAGGTGCCCTGGTAGGCTAGTGGAGTTACACAGGAAGTCTGATCTCAGCTGCACTATCCAGAGATGCAATATGGGTTCAATCAAATAACATTCTCTGAGCCTGTTTCTTTAGCTGTAAAGTAAGAATAACAGTTACACACATCTAAATAGACAACTGTATTTGAGTGGTCTTTTTTTTTTTCTTTCTATGAAACTGTCTTTGCCAGGTGAGGTGGCTCACACCTGTAATCCCAGCACTTTGGGAGGCTAAGGTGGGTGGACCATGAGGTCAGGAGATCGAGACCACCCTGGCCAACATGGTAAAACTGTGTTTCTACTAAAATACAAAAAACTAGCTGGATGTGGTGGCACAAGCCTGTAGTCCCAGCTACTTGGGAGGCTGAGGCAGGGGAATCACTTGAACCCGTGAGGCGGAGGTTGCAGTGAGCCAAGATCACGCCACTGCACTCCAACCTGGTGACAAAACGAGACTCCGTCTCAAAAAAAAAACAACGAAACTGTCTTTAACACAGTACTTATTTTCTTTGCCATACCACATTCATTTTTTTTTTTGAGATGAGTCTGTTTTTATTTGTTTGTTTTTTGGGATGGAGTCTTGCTCTGTTGCCCAGGTTGGACTGCAGTGGTGCAATCTCAGCTCACTGCAACTTCCCCCTCCCGGGTTCAAGTGATTCTCTTGTCTCAAACTCCCAAGTAGCTGGGACTACAGGTGTGGGCTACCAAGCCTGGCTAATTTTTGTATTTTTTGTAGAGGTGGGGTTTCACCATATTGGTCAGGCTGTCTTGAACTCCTGACCTCATGATCTGCCTCCCTCAACCTCCCAAAGTCTTAGGATTACAGGTGTGAGCCTTGGTTTTTTTTTTTTTTTTTTGGAGATGGAGTCTTGTGATTGTCGCCCAGGCTGGAGTGAAGTGGCATGATCTCAGCTCATTGCAACCTCTGCCTCCCAGGTTCAAGTGATTCTCCTGTCTTAGCCTCCTGAGAAGCTGGGATTACAGGTGCCTACCGCCACACCCGCCTAATTTTTTTTTTTTTATTTTTTATTTTTTATTTTTTTAGTAGAGATGGGGTTTCATCATGGCTGGCCTCGAACTGCTGATCTCAAGTGATCCATCTGTCTTGGCTTCCCAAAGTGCTGGGATTATAGGCATCAGTCACTGTGCCCAGCCTGTTTTTAAGTAGAAAGTTCTTAAAATGGTATTTTTAGTATTTCACAGATGTTGTGTGAACAGCAGTCTTTTTTTTGAGATGAAGTCTCTGTTGCCAGGCTAGAGTGCAAGATCTCGGCTAACTGACCTCTGCCTCCTGGGTTAAAGCAATTCTTCTGCCTCAGTCTCCCCAATAGCTGGGACTACAGGCATGCACCACCACTCCTGGCTAAGTTTGGTAATTTTTAAATAGAGATGGGGTTTCACCATGTTGGCCAGGATGGTCTCCATTTCCAGACCTCATGATCCACCTGCCTTGACCTCCCAAAGTGCTGGGATTATAGGCATGAGCCACTGTGCCCGGCCAGTGAGCAACAATTTTAATAGTATGTTACCCGACACTTTGGGGGCTAGAAGATAACATTGGGAGCTGATTTGATCCAGATGTCTCTAATTCTAATCTGAGGTGTCTTGGAGGATCATAGCTGAGTGAGCTGCTGGTGGGTCCACAAGGAAACGAGCAAGGAACTGTCACGACAGATGTCCTGAGTAGTGTGTGTGTTGTGCTTAAATATCTCACTGCATTTATGCACAGGCTTTCTGGAGACTGAGTCACCAAAAGTATCTGTTTCATAAATAATGTTGCCCTATTTTCTTTTTTTTTTGACAAGGTCTTGCTTTATTACCCAGGCTGGAGTGCAGTGGTGCTATCTTGGCTCACTGCAACCTCTGCCTTGTGGGTTCAAGTCATTCTCCTGCTTCAGCCTTCTCAGTAGCTGGGACTACAGGCCCACGCCACCACACGCAGCTAATTTTTTTTGTTTTTAGTAGAGACAAGGGTTCACCATGTTGGTGAGGATGGTCTTCATTTCTTGACCTTGTGATCTGCCCGCCTCTGCCTCCCCAAGTGCCAGGTGTAAACCACTGCGCCTGGTTGTGGTGTCTCTTAAGGTCTGGAGTCCGTCTTAACCTTATTTTTTTATTTTTATTTTTATTTTTGAGATGGATTCTTGATCTATTGCCCAGGCTGCCAGTGGCATGGTCTGGGCTCATTGCAACATCCGCCTCCTGGGTTCAAGTGATTCTCTGGCCTCAGCCTCCTGCGTAGCTGAGACTACAGGTGACTGCCACCACACCTGGCTAAGTTTTATATTTTTGGTAGAGATGTGGGGCCGGGGGCAGGGAGGGAGGTTTCTTGTTATGTTGCCCTCAGCTCCGAGTGATCCGCCTGCCTCTCCTCTCAGGTGCTAGGATTACAGGCCAGCACTGTGGCACCTGGTTGCTGTAAAGTCTTATTCCACACAGCTGAAACATGTTTTAGGAAGTCTGCTGAAAGGCCCCTGGAGCCCTCCTCATTGTGGCCTCCCTGTTGTCATGTTTAGTTTGATTGATCTTTTCTGCCCTCCTACTTTTCAGAAATTAAAGGACTAGAAAGAGGTACTAAACTTTAAAAATTCTCTTATAGTCTCCCATTAAACTAATTCTAAGAACCACTAAAAACGAAAGCAGCAACTGATACGAACTGTTAGGATGTAAAATGTAGGAAATAAGTCATTATATGTTAGTGTTGCTCTGACATAGAAATGTATATATTGAGAATCAATTTTTGCTCAATTTTCAGAGAAATGGAATAATCGTACTGCTGATCTATGTAAACAAGTGGAAGAATTGTCTGAAAGAAAATATGGTATGTGTATGCTGGAAAAGTCCCATAATACTTTGTTCATGAGTATTTACACAGTGGAGTTACTGTTCACCATGGGGGAACTGTGGACAAGCCCAGGGCTGCTGGTGAATCCTGCCATCCTTACATGTGTCTCCCTGTAAGGCGCTTTGTAGTGTCTGTCTAAATATTAGAAACATTCTTTATTTCTAGATTACTGCAAAGCTAAGGAAAAGTTGTATTTCTTTAATTATCTGTTAGCATTTCTTTTAAAATTTCAGCTTGGATATTGGGGATTTATTTACATATTTATTGCAAAGCCCTGGATCTTAGGGATTTAATTGACTATATATTTTTTAAACTAATTGTTTGTCTTAATCTGCTTTGTTAAATTCAGTATTCACCAGGATTCTCCTATTTGTTAAATTCAGCATTCACCAAGATTCTCCTATTCTACTTTTATCTTGACGCATCACTGAGTTGACGTTAGATTTCAAATTCTTCTTTGCCTTTATACTATTCTGTCCTGAAGCCACCTTTATATAATGATGAAAGAAATTAACAATTTGTTATTATTATCTCTGTTGGTATATATCAAATGCTCACCTAAAAATACCAATGACCAGTGAAACACATGTGTTTTGCCTGTTTTTATTTGGATGACTATTTACCTTGTCATCTACTAGCAAGCTATAAAATGGTATGATATGCAGAATTTAAACGAGTTGCTTTAAGTGAACATTTAAACATGGTAAATCATATCGATAATGTTTATGTTAATATGCTTGAAATGAACATTTTTTCTTCATCATGAATAATATAATCTATCCCTCAATGAAAGTATAGAATTAGAGTAAATTTGCTAATGAATTCAATAACTTTTCCATAGTATCTTTAGTGGTGTGCTTAAGGTTCTCTTAGTGTTTCTTCTACCATTTAATAGCTTACAGCTTTTTTGGCTTTGTTTCTTACTGGCTCACTTTAAAGCAAAAACCTCATAACATGTGCTGGGGAAGCACTGTAACCTAGTGGTAAGATTATAGGCTCTGGGGACACAGCCTGGCCACGTCTCTTATCCTGTCTGAGCCTTAGTATCCTCTCTTGTGGTCATGAGAACTGGATCTATCCCGCAGATTTAATAAGATAGTCAAGTGCTTCATATAATACCTGGCATATAAATACATAATAAATACTTCCACCTTTCTTATTTATTTTTGATTAATTAATTTTTTTTTTTTTTTGAGACAGAGTCTCGCTCTGTTGCCCAGGCTAGAGTGTAGTGGCGTGATCTCAGCTCACTGCAACCTCTGCCTTCTGGATTCAAGCAATTCTTCTGCCTCAGGCTCCTAAGTAGCTGGGATTACAGGTGCATGCCACCATCATGGAGTTAACTGTGGACAAGCCCAGGGCTGCCAGTGAATCCTGCCATCCTTACACATCTCTCCTTATAAGGTGCTTTGTAGTGTCTAAATATTAGAAACATTCTTTGTTTCTAGAGATGGGGTTTCAGTATGCTGGCCAGGCTGGTCTCAAACTTCTGATCCGCCTGCCTTAGCCTCCCAAAGTGCTGGGATTATAGGTGTGAGCCACCGCGCCCAGCCCTATTTATTTATTTTTTGAGACAGAATCTTGCTCTGTCTCCCAGACTGGAGTGCAGTGGCATTACCTTGGCTCACTGCAACCTCTGTCTCCTGGGTTCAAGCAGCTCTGCTGTGTCAGCCTCCTAAGTAGCTGAGAGTACAGGTGTGTGCCACCACGCCCAGCTGATTTTTGTATTTTTAGTAGAGGCAGGGTTTTACCATGTTGACCAGGCTGGTCTTGAACTCCTGACCTCAAGTGATCCACCCACCTTGGCCTCCCAAAGTGCTGGGATTACAGGTGTGAGCCACCACACCTGGCCTATGTTTTTATTATATTGTTAATTTAGTACTATTCTGAGTAAAAATAATTTGCTATTAGTTTTATGAATTGACTGTGACAATTTTATAAATGTCAGTGCTTTTTATAAGGTGAAACAGATTATGTTGTGGGGCTTTTGTTGTGATATAACTCCAAAATGCTGGGTTACAGGTATGAGCCACCATGCCTGGCCAGCTCTTAACTTTTTGTAGCTGTTATTTTAATCTTGAGTAAATAAATGCTAGCTGAAATGTTGCATGTTGGAAATAGATGCTTGGTGCTGCAAAGAAAAACTGGCACTGAGACAAAGGGTTTTTTTTTAGCAATGCAAGTTTTCCTTCCTGGACTGCAGGAAGGGTACCCTCACTAGCCATCCTGCCACAAGAGTACAATGAACAAAGGAAAGCAGACACTTTTTTTTTTTTTTTTTAAGACGGGGTTTCACCATGTCGGTTAGGCTGGTCTTGAACTCCCGACCTCAGGTGATCCGCCTGCCTTGGCCTCCAAAGTGCTTGGATTACAGGCGTGAGCCACCACGCCCGGCTGGAAAGCAGACACTTGTATCCCTTACACATTTGGGGTTGTCCTTATTACTGTGTCTGATCTCCATTGGCTGGAAGCCAGACCTCACAATTTAAAACCCAATTGGCTATAAACTTTTCTAAACAGGTAAAAGCATTGGAGAGTTGGGACATGCCTGTGAGCACGTCCAATACAGATATTTTGATTAAAGTACAAGGACATAGAATATACTATGGGCCTGTAAGCATGGCATATCTAATAGTTACATAGGATAGGGCTTAACAAAGAGTTATTAGCACACTTATGATTTATTCTTTAACAAGAAATAAAACTTTAAAAAGGAAATTTTCTACTTTACACATGCAGTTCAGGAGAATCTTCTGTTTATGTTATTTGAAAACATTATTTTTGTTGGCTAGGTGCAGTGGCTCATGCCTGTAATCCCAGCACTTTGGGAGGCTGAAGCGGGTGGATCACCAGGTCAGGAGTTCAAGACCTGCTTGACCAACATAGTGAAACCCCATCTCTACTAAAAATAGAAAACTTAGCCTGGCATGGTAGCATGTGCCTGTAATCCCAGCTACTCAGGAGGCTGAGGTAGGAGAATCCCTTGAACTCAGGAGGTGGAAATTGGCAGTAAGCCGAGATTGCGTCATTGCACTCCAGCCTGGGCTGAACAGAGTGAGACTTGGTCACACAAAAATTTTTTTGTAAATCTAACAAGGTTACACTAATGTTCACGTTTTGGAAATATTACCTCTTCTATTTAGTACTATCTGTATTAAATAATATCAACTGGTATGTTTTTCTGGCTTCATAATGTGGTTCAGATTTCTGTAGAAAGTCTGGCTATATCTACATTGCCTTAAAGTAATGGGATATATCTTTTTTTCTTTTGAGCTGGAGTTTTGCTCTCGTTGCCAATGCTGGAGTGCAGTGGTGTGATCTTGTCTCACTGCAACTTCTGCCTCTGGGGTTCAAGTGATTCTCCTGCCTCAGCCTCCCAAGTAGCTGGGATTACAGGCACCTGCCACCACACCTGGCTAATTTGTGTATTTTTAGTAGAGATGGGATTTCAGCATGTTGGCCAGGCTGGTCTCCAACTCTTTGGACCTCAGCTGATATACCCACCTTGGTCTTCCACAGTGCTGGGATTACAGGTGTGAGTCACTGCACCTGGCTGTAATGGGATATTTCACCACAGACTTTGATGAACAGAATATTAGCATGTTTGGGGAAGGGAGGGGAAAAAGAAAATCTTAGCATGTTTGGTATTCTTTTTATTTTACTCATACTATTTTTTCTTTGAACTTAATTACAATAACAAGATCAAATTATAAAATTTAAAGAACAATGCAGATTCCATAATTATTCTTTCCTACAAATTGTATTTAAATTATATCCCTTTTTCTTTTTGTCCTTATAGCTCAAGCTGTAAAAACCAAAGGTCCGGTGATGATCCCATACCCTTTTTTCCAGTCTCATGTTGAACATCTTTATGTAGGAGGCCTTCCCAAAGGAATTTTTTTTTTGAGACAGAGTTTTCCCTTGTTGCCCAGTCTAGAGTGCAGTGGCACCATCTTGGTTCCCTGCAACCTCCATCTCCTGAGTTCAATCAGTTCTGCCTCAGCAGGAGTAGCTGAGTAGCTGGGATTACAGGCACCAACCATTATGCCAGGCTAATTTTTGTATTTTCAGTAGAGATGGGATTTCATCGTGTTGGCTAGGCCGGTCTCGAACTTTTGACCTCAGGTGATCCTCCTGCGTCAGCCTCCCAAAGTGCTGGGATTACAGGTGTGAACCACCACGCCTGGCCAGGAATTTTTTTTTAAGAAGGCTATTTCCTTATGGAATTCCTGGCCTTGAACGGATATTACTTGCAAAGAAAAGGATTCATTTTGTGATAAAAAGTAAGGCTCTTGGATTCTTTGTTGGACTCTTATCTCTGTTCTGAGTAATACATCTTTTGTTGACAAATATTCATTCACCACTAGAGTATATGTAATCAAGTTCAACTTATTTTATGTATTTTTATCTTCTACTTTTTAATTTATCTGGATCTAACACTGAGTCAGTCATTCCAACATTACCTTTTGAAATATGAACGCTGCTTGCACCTGACCGACATGCAACTGACTTTTTCTTTAATAATTTTCTACTACTTTTGCTAAAGAAAATAATATCCGTGTGGCTTGTTTTTAAGCCTGAGATTTTATTTATTTTTTTGAGACAGAGTCTGGCTGTGTTACCCATACTGGAGTGCAGTGGCTTAGCTCACTGCAACCTCCGTCTCCTTGGTTTAAGTGATTCTCCTGCTTCAGCCTCCTGAGTAGCTGGGATTACAGGTGTGCACCACTATGCCCAGCTAATTTGTTTGTATTTTTAGTAGAGATGGGGTTTCAACATGTTGGCCAGGCTGGTCTCAAACATCTGACCTCATGATCTGCCTGCTTAGGCCTCCCAAAGTGCTGGGATTACAGGTGTGAGCCACCGTTCCCAGCCAGGCCTGAGACTTTTGAAGCATATGTGGGAATATATAATGGTTTTTATAGATTGTAGAGGAAGATAATCTTGAATGCAACGTGATATTAAAAGATCCCGTTAAAGATTTTTATAATCTTCAAAGACCTATTGGTTGCAAAGTTACCACTTTACTCCTCCCACCTGTCACTTAAAGTGCTAGGATTACAGATGTGAGCCACCACATCAGGTCAATTCATTTCCTGTTCCTGGTTCACTGTAAAGGACACATCTCAGAAACAGCCAGTGAAGGAGATGTGCATGCTGGGTGCAGTGGCTCACGCCTGTGATCCCAACACTTTGGGAGGTCGAGGTGGGAAGATCGCTTAAACTCAGGAGTTTGAGACCAGCCTGGGCAACTTGGTGAAACCCTGTATCTATGAAAATTTTTTTAAAAAGCTGGGTGTGGTGGCTCACACCTGTAATCCCAGCACTTTGGGAGGCTGAGGCGAGTAGATCACAAAGTGAGGTGTTGAGACCAGCCTGACCAACACGGCGAAACCTTGATTCTACTAAAAAAACAAAAGTTAGCTGGTGTGGTGATAGGTGCCTGTAATCGCAGCTACTCTAAAGGCTGAGGCAGACAATCACTTTAACCTAGGAGGCAGAGGCTGTGGTGAGACGAGATCATGCCACTGCACTCCAGCCGGGGTAACAGAGCAAGACTTAATCTAAAAAAAATACATAGAAATAACTAAATAAATAACTGGGTGTGGTGGTGTATACCTATAGTTCCAGCTACTGCTGAAGCTGAGGTAAGAGAATACCTTGAGCTGGGGACTGGGAAGGCTTAGGTTGCAGTCAGTTGAAATTGTGCCACTGCACTCTAGCCTGAAACAAAAAAAAAAAAAAAAAAAAAAAAAAGATGCCCAGGGGAAGGTAAATGGGGAGGGGCACAGAGCTTCCACGCCCTCTGTTGAACATGCCACCCTCCCAGCACCTCCTGTGTTCAGCAGCCCAGAAGCTTTGCAAACCCTGTTCACGTTGCTTATGGAGGCTCTATTATGCAAGAACGATTGATAACGTCTTTGGCCACTGGTGATTAAGTCGATCTCCAGCCCCTCTTGCCTCCTGGAGTTCAGCAGGTGAGGCTGAAAGTTCCAAGCCTCTAATCATGTGTTGCTTTCTCTGGCAGTCAGCCCTCCTGAAGAAATCTAGGAGCATGTAGCCACCGAGTCATCTCAATAACATCTCCAGATGCATTCTTACGCTGGAGTTCCCAAAGTTCTTAGAGCCTCTTATGTTAGAAAGCTGGAACCAAGACCAAATATTCAAGATGCTCCTATCACTTCTATCACTGAGGTCTGTATAAGATTTAGAAGCTCAGTGCCAGGAACCAGGGACAGAGACCAAATATATATTTCTCTTTTTGAGACAGAATCTCCCTGTGTCATCCAGGCTGGAGTGCAGTGATGTGCTCGTAGCTCACTATAGCTTTGACCTACTGAGCTCAAGCGATCTTCCTACCTCAGCCTCCCAAGTAGCTGGGACTACACATGAATGTCAACCATGTCCAGCTGTTTTGTGTAGAGACGAGATTTAGTTATGTCACCCAGACTGATCTCAGACTCCTGGGCTAAAGCAATCATCTTACCTCAGCCTCTCAAGTATCTGGGAGTACAGGTGCACACCACCATGTCCGGCTAATATTTATTTTTATATTTTCTTTTTTTTTTTTTGAGACGGAGTTTCACTCATGTTACCCAGGCTGGAGTGCAATGGCGCGATCTCGGCTCACCGCAACCTCCACCTCCTGTGTTTAGGCAATTCTCCTGCCTCAGCCTCCTGAGTAGCTGGGATTATAGGCACGCACCACCATGCCCAGCTAATTTTTTCTATTTTTAGTAGAGATGGGGTTTCACCATGTTGACCAGGATGGTCTCGATCTCTTGACCTCGTGATCTACCCGCCTCTGCCTCCCAAAGTGCTGGGATTACAGGCTTGAGCCACCGCGCCCGGCCTATTTTTATATTTTCTTAGAGGAGGGGTCTCACTATGTTGTCCAGGCTAGTTTCAAACTCCAGGCCTCAAGTGTTCCTTCTACCTTGACCTCCCAAAGTGTTGGGATTATGGGTGGAAGCCACCATGCCCAGCAATCACAAAGGTCTTTATAAAAGAAAGAGGGTAGGAGAGTCAGAATTGGAGCAGGACATGGGGTGATGGAAGCAGAGTTAGAGAGGGAGATTTGAAGATGCTTCACTTCTGGCTTTAAAGATGGAGTCAGGGGCCATGATCCAAGGAATGGGGGTGGCTTCCAGAAGCTGGAAAAGCCAAGGGAATACCTCAGAGCCTCCAGAAGGAATGCAGCCCTGCTGACACCTTGACTTTAGCCTTAGTAGACTTAGTTTGGGCTTCTGACCCCCAGAACTGTAAGATGGTAGATTTGTGTTGTTTTAAGTGACTAAATGTAGGGTAGTTTGTTGCAGCAGCAAGAAGAAATAAACATGAAGCCAGGCATGATGGCTCATGCCAGTAATCCCAGCACTATGGAATCCAGGCAGGAGGATCACTTGAGGCCCGGAGTTCAAGACCAGCCTGGGCAACATAGACCCTGTCGCTACAAAAAATAAAATTGGCCAGATGCAGTGGCTTACACCTGTAGTTCCAACAGTTTGGGAGGCTAAGGAGGGCAGATCACCTGAGATCAGGAGTTTAAGACCAGCCTGGGCAACATGGCAAAACCCCATCTCTACCAAAAATATAAAAATTAGCCAGGCATGGTGCACATGCCTGTAATCCCAGCTACTTTGGAGGCTGAGGCAAGAGAATCACTTGAACCCGGGAGGTGGAGGTTGCAGTAAGCTGGGATTACACCATTGCACTACAGCCTGGGAAAGAAGAGTGAAACTCCATCATAAAATAAAATAAAAAAGATTAGCCAGGCATGAAGGCATGCACCTATAGTTTCAGCTACCAGGGAGGCTGTGGTAGGGGGATCGGTTGAGCCTGGGAATTCGAGGTTGCAGTGAGCTGAGACTGCACCACTGCACTCAGCCTTGGTGACAGAGTGATATCTTGTCTTTAAAAAAAAAAAAAAGAAATGAACATGGTGGTAATGGGGACAGATGGCAGTGTTAAACAGAATGGTCAAGGGTGGCCTCCTAAGTGAAAACTGAGCAAAATCTTGAAGGGGAGGAAGGAACTGGCCAAGGTGCTGAGGGAAGAGCATTGTAGGTAGAAACAATGGAATAGTTTGAGGTGTGTCTGAGGCTCTGGAAGGAGACCAGTGGAAGAGAGGGAGAGAATTAGGGGAGGAGGCCAGGGAGTTGCTGGGTGAGGATCAGTACAGATCATATAAGCCCTGGGAAGTTATTGCTGGGCTTTGGCTTTTACTTTGAGATGGGGATCGTGGGATGGTTCTGAGCAGAGACGACATGAGCTGTCTCCCGATTTGAAAGCATTCTCTGGCTGCTGAGTTGTGGGAAGATTTGGGTAGAAGCATGGGGGCCAAGCTGTGGCAACACCCAGGTGGGAGATGATAGTGGTCCTGACCAGGGTCATGGCGGTGGTGAGAGATGGTTAGAGGAGAGAAGTAGGGGATGAGGCCAGGGAGCTGCTGGGTGGGGATCTTCAGTACACGGTGAACAGTCAACAGGGTTTCCTGACAGACTGGATGTGGGGTTTGAGAAAAGGTAGGGGTCAAGGTTGAATTTCATTCTTACTGAATTATTAAGTAATTAAAAAAAAAAACACTACTGCCTTTCTCAATCTTAACAAGTAAGGGATGCTAGATTAAAGAAATCTCTTCAGGCTCAGGGCGGTGGCTCATGCCTGTAGTCACAGCTGTTTGGGAAGCAGAAATGGGAGTACCTTTTAAGGGCAGTAGTTCAAGACCAGCCTGGGCAACATAGGAATAGATTTCCCCTCTACAAAATATTTTTCAAAATTTAACAAAATAAATGTAGCTAGGCATGGTAATGTGTACTTGTAGTCTTAGCTCCCACTCAGGAGGCTGAGGGGGTTAGATCTCTTGAGGTCAGGAGTTTGAGGTCAGCTTGGGCAACATAGCAAGACCCCCTTACTCTATAAAAAAAATTTTAACAAGCTGGGTATGGTGGCACTCAACTGTAGTACCAGCACTGGGGAGCTGAGGCAGGAAGATGGCTTGAGCCCAGGACATTGAGGCTGCAGTGAGCTATAAGTGCACAACTGCACTCCAGCCTCAGTGACAGAGCAGGACCTTGCCTCACAATACAAATACAAATAAAGTAATGAAAACTCAAGTCAGAGCCTTTTGGCTCTGCAGCCCTTGCAACTCCAGAGCCGTGCAGTGAGGCTTTTGTCACTGGGAATGAGAGGAGAGCCCTGCCCAGTGTTGTTGCCTGACTAATCAGTGTTTTAAAAAAATATATTAATCGGGCTGGGTGTGGTGGCTCACACCTGCAATCCCAACACTTTGGGATAACGAAGCGGGTAGATTACCTGGGGTCAGGAGTTCAAAACCAGCTTTTCCAACATGGCAAAACCCCATCTGTACTAAAAAAATACAAAAATTAGCCAGGCATGGTGGCTGGTGCCTGTAATCCAGGCTACTTTGGAGGCTGGGGCAGGAGAATCATTTGAACCCAGGGGGGCAGAGTTTGCAGTGAGCCAAGATTGCACTGCTTCACAGAGTGAGACTCTGTCTCAAAAAAAGAAAGTATTACGTACTTCAACATGTAATGGTTTTATTATTATTTAAGACAGAGTTTCGCTCTGGTTACCCAGGCTGGAGTGCAATGGCACAATCTCAGCTCACTGCAACCTCCACCTCCTGGGTTTAAGGAATTCTCCTACCTTAGCCTCCCAGGTAGCTGGGATTACAGGTGCCCGCCACCACACCAGGCTAATTTTGTATTTTTAGTAGAGACAGGGTTTCACCATGTTAGAACTCCTGACTTAGGTGGTTTTCCCACCTTGGCCTCTCAAAGTGCTGGGATTGCAGGCATGAGCCATTGTGCCCAGCGAATTTTATTGTTAAATGTAATGAATATAAATATTTTTATTTTATTTTTTTTAATTTCTTTTTTTAAAGACGGGGTTTCACCATGTTGGTCAGGCTGGTCTTGAACTCCCGACCTCAGGTGATCCGCCCGCCTTGGCCTCCAAAGTGCTTGGATTACAGGTGTGAGCCACCGCGCCTGGCCTGAATAATAAATATTTTAAAAATTTTGTTTTGTATTAGTTATATCAACATGTAATGGTTTTATTATTAATATGTAATGAACAAAAATATTTTAAAAATTTTGTCATTTTTAAAATTTAATATACTTTTTTTTTTATTGTTCTTCAGGTTCTGGGGTACATGTGCAGATCATGCAGGATTGTTACATAGGTATACACATTGCAATGTGGTTTGCTGCCTCCATCCCCCCTCACCTACAACTGGCATTTCTCCCCATGTTATTCCTCCCTGAACTCCCCACCCCGCTGCTGTCCATCCTTTGGCCCCCTTCCCCCAACAGACCCCAGTGTGTGATGCTCCCCTCTCTGTGTCCATGTGTTCTCATTGTTCAATACCTGCCTATTAGTGAGAACATTTGGTGTTTGATTTTCTGTTCTTGTGTCAGTTTGCTGAGAATGATGGTTTCCAGATGCATCCATGTCCCCAAAGGAGACTAACATCATTTTTTAAGGCTGCATTGTATTCCATGGTGTATATGTGCCACATTTTCCTTGTCCAGTCTGTCATTGATGGGCATTTGGGTTGGTTCCAGGTCTTTGCTATTGTAAACAGTGCTGCAGTAAACATACGTGTGCATGTGTCTTAAGAATGATTTATAATCCTTTGGGTATATACACAATAATGGGATTGCTGGGTTAAATGGAATTTCTATTTCTAGGTCCTTGAGGAAGCACCACACTGTCTTCCACAATGGTTGAACTACTTTATACTGCCACCAATAGTGGAAAAGTTCCTATTTCTCCATATCCTCTCCAGCATCTGTTCTCTCCAGATTTTTTAATGATTGCCATTCTAACTGGCATGAGATGGTATCTCAATGTGGTTTTGATTTGCATTTCTCTAATAATCAGTGATGATGAGCATGTTTTCATATGTTTGTTTGCCTCGTATGTGTCTTCTTTTGAAGTGTCTGTTGATATCCTTTGCCCAAATTTGGATGGGTTTGCTTTTTTCTTGTAAATCTGTTTTACTTCTTTGTAGATTCTGGATATTAGCCCTTTGTCAGATGAGTAGGTTGCAAAAATTTTTTCCCATTCTGTTGGTTGTTGGTTCACTCTAATGATTGTTTCTTTTGCTGTACAGAAGCTCTGGAGTTTAATTAGAACCCATTTGTCTATTTTGGCTTTTGTTGCCATTGCTTTTGGTGTTTTAGTCATGAAGTCCTTGCCTTTGCCTATGTCCTGAATGGTTTTGCCTAGGTTTTCTTCTAGGATTTTTCTGGTGTTAGGTCTTATGTTTAAGTCTTTAATGCATCTTGAGTTAATTTTAGTGTAAGGTGTAAGGAAGGGGTCCAGTTTCTGCTTTCTGCACATGGCTAGCCAGTTTTCCCAACACCATTTATGGGAAATCCTTTCCCCATTGCGTGTTTTTGTCAGATTTGTCAACGATCAGATGGTTGTAGATGTGTGGCGTTGCCTCGAGGCCTTTGTTCTTTTCTATTGATCTGAATCTGTTTTGGTGCCAGTACCATGCTGTTTTGATTACTGTAGCCTTGAAGTGTAGTTTGAAATCAGGTAGCGTGATGCCTCTGGCTTTGTTCTTTTTTCTTAGGATTGTCTTGGCTATGCAGACTCACTTTTTTGGTTCCATATGAAGTTTAAGGTGGTTTTTTTCCAGTTCTGTGAAGAAGGTCATTGGTAGCTTGATGGGGATAGTGTTGAATCTTTAAATTACTTTGGGCAGTATGGCCATTTTTGTGATACTTATTCTTCCTAACCATAAGCGTGGAATGTTTCTCCATCTGTTTATGTCCTTTTATTTCCTTGAGCAGTGGTTTTTAGCTCTCCTCGAAGAGGTCCTTTACATCCTTTGTTAGTTGTATTTCTAGGTATTTTATTCTCTCTGTAGCAGCTGTGAAGGGGAGTTTGCTCATGATTTGGCTGTTAGTCTGTTATTGGTGTATAAAAATGCTTGTGATTTCTGCACATTGATTTTGTAACCTGAGACTTTGCTGAAGTTGCTTATCAGTTTAAGGAGATTTTGGGCTGAGATAGTACGGTCTTCTAAATATACAATCATGTAGTCTGCAAATAGAGACAATTTGACTTCCTCCTTTCCTAGTGGAATATGGTTTATTTCTTTTTCTTGCCTGATTGCTCTGGCTAGAACTTCCAATACTGTATTGAATAGGAGTGGTGACAGAGGGCAACCTTGTCTAGTGCCGGATTTCAAAGGGAGTGCTTCCAGTTTTTGCCCATTCAGTATGATATTGGCTGTAGGTTTGTTGTAAATAGCTTTTATTGTTTTGAGATATGTTCCTTCAATACTAGTTTATTGAGAGGTTTTAGCATGAAGGACTCTTGAATTTTGTCAAAGGCCTTGTTTACATGTATTGAGATAATCATGTGGTTTTTGTCTTTGGTTCTTTTTATGTGGTGGATTACATTTACAGACATGTGTATGTTGAATCAGCACTGCATCCCTGGAATGAAGCCTACTTGATTGTGATGGATAAGCTTTTTGATGTGTTATTGCAATCAGTTTGCCAGTATTTTACTGAAGATTTTTGCATCTATGTTCATCATGGAGATTGGCCTGAAGTTTCTTTTGTTGAGTCTCTGCTGGATTTTGGTATCAGGGTGATGTTGGTCTCATAAAATGATTTGGGAAGGATTTCCTCTTTTTGGATTGTTTGGAATAGTTTCAGAAGGAATGGTACCAGCTCTCTTTGTATGTCTTTTCAGGTGTGAATCTGTCTGGACCTGGACTTGTTTTCGTTGTTAGGCTATTAATTGCTGCCTCAACTTCAGCCCTTCTTATTGGTCTATTCAAGGTTGCCACTTCTTCCTGGTTTAGGCTTGGGAGAGTGCAAGTGTCCAGGAATTTATCCATTTCTTCCAGGTTTATTGGTTTATGTGGATAAACTTGTTTGTAGTAATTTCTCAATGTAGTTTGTATTTCTGTGGAATCAGTGGTGATATCCCCTTTATCATTTTTTATTGGATCTATTTGATTCTTCTCCCTTTTCTTTTTTATTAATCTCAGTAGCAGTCTGTCTATATTGTTCATCTTTTCAAAAAACCAGCTCCTGGATT
>NW_022437086.1:729151-745753 GCF_009761245.1 Sapajus apella | reverse complement strand
TATCAAATTTGCCAGTCTGTGTCTTTTGATTGGGGCATTTAGCCCATTTCCATTTAAGGTTAATATTGTTATGTGTGAATTTGATCCTGCCATTTTGATGCTAGCTGAATGTTTTGCCCGTTAGTTGACACTTTTTTTTCATTGTGTCGATGGTTTTTACCATTTGGTAGGTTTTTGGAGTGGGTGGTACTGGCTGTTCCTTTTCTTGTGTAGTGCTTCTTTCAGGTGCTCTTTGAGGCAGGCCTGTTGGTGATGAAATCTCTCAGCAATTGCTTGTCCATAAAGGATTTTCTTTCTTCATTGCTTATGAAGATTTGGATGGACGGATATGAAATTCTAGGTTGAAAGTTCTTTTAAGGATGTTGAATATCAGCCTCCACTCTCTTCTGGCTTGTAGGGTTTCTGCAGAGATCCACTGTGAATCTGATGGGCTTCCCTTTGTGGGTAACCTGGCCTTTGTTTCTGGCTGCCCTTAGCATTTTTTCCTTAATTTCAACCCTGGTGAATCTGACAATTATGTGCCTTGGGGTTGCTCTTATCTTTGTGGTGTTCTCTGGTATTTTCTGGACTTTGAATCATGGCCTGGCTTGTTTGGTTGGGGAAATTCTCCTGGATAATACCCTGAAGAGTGTTTTCCAGCTTGGATTCATTCTCTCCATCACATTCAGGTACACCTGTCAAACGTAGATTAGGCCTTTTCACATGATCCCATATTTCTTGGAGGCTTTGTTAATTTCTTTTCACTTTTTTCTCTATTCTTACCTTCTAGTTTTATCTCATTGAGTTGATCTTCAGTCTCTGATATCCTTTTTTCTGCTTGGTTGATTTGGCTATTGTAACTTGTGTACCCTTCACAAAGTTCTCCTGCTGTGTTTTTCAGCTCCATCGAGTCATTTATATTCTTTTCTGTTCAGTTAGCATTTCCTCTAACCTTTTTTTTTTCTCCCCTCCACCTTAGCACTACTGACATTTTGCTCATCTAACCATTTTTCTAGGTTCTTTGCTTTGGGTAAGCACATGTTCTTTTAGCTCTAAGAAGTTCGTCATTACCCACCTTCTGAAGCCTGTTTCTGTGAATTCATCAGATTCATTCTCCGTCCATCTTTGATCCCTAGCTTGTGAGGAGTTGTGATCCTTTGGAGGTGAAGAGGCATTCTGGTTTTTGGTGTTTTCATCCTTTTTGTGCTGGTTTCTTCCCATCTTAGTGGCTTTATCTACCTGTTGTCTTTGTAGTTGTTGATGTTCAGATGGGGTCTCCGAGTGGACATCCAGTTTGTTTATGATGAAGTTAGTTCTTTCTGTTTCTTAGTTTTCGTTCTAACAGGCCGCTCTGCTGCGACGGCTGGAGTTTCACTCCAAGACCCTGCTTGGCTTGGGATCACCCACGGCGGCTGCAGAACACTAAGGGTTGCTGCTGGTTTCTTCTTGTTATCTTTGTTCCAGAAGGGTACCTGCCAGATGTCAGCCTGAGCTCCCTTTTATGAGGCATCTCTTTGGGTTTATGGGGGTCATGGAGGTGCTTGAGGAGACAGTCTGTCCCTTATAGGAGCTCAAGTGCTGTGCTGGGAGCTCCATTGTTGCATGCAGGGCTGCTGGGCAGATACTTTTAAGTCTGCCACAGTGGAACTCATAACTGCCTCTTTTCCCAGGTGCTCTGTCCTAGGAAGGTTGGTTTTATTTATAAGCTTCTATCGTGCTTTTGCCTTTTTTCATAGATGCCCTGCCCCGCACAGAGGGGTCTAGTCACAGTCTGCCAGCAGAGGCGTTGCTGGGCTGCCACAGGCTCTGCCCAGCTGCTGTGTGAACTGCCTCGGTAGTGGTGGTTGCCCTTCTCCCCACGGAGCTGGACTGTCCTGGATCCTGCTGCACTTGCTGTGAAACTCTGAATCCAGAGCATTTCAGATTGCTTGTTTTGTGGGGGTGGTACTCGCCAAACCAGGTGGCCTGGCTTCCTGACTCTGCCTCCTCCCTTTCAGTTGATTGGGTGGCTCTGTCTCCCAGGCATTACAGGTGCCAGTTGAAATGGCAGCCCAGATTTGTGTGAGTTTTTGTGTGCCACTCTGGCACTGGCTGAAACTGCTGTGTTAGAAACTTTGTGGCACTTTTCGGACTGGGAATCTCCTGGTCTGTGGGCAGTGAAAATTTGTTTGGAAATGCAGTGGGCAGTCACCCTCTGTGTTGTTTTTCCTAGAAACTGCACTCCAGAGTGGTTCCTATTCGGCCATCTTGGATCCTCTTTTACGTTTCTTTTTTTTTCCACTCTTGTTGCCTAGGCTGGAGTGCAATGGCACAATCTCAGCTCACTGAAGCTTCCGCCTCCTGGATTCAAGTGATTCTCCTGCCTCAGCCTCCTCAGTAGCTGGGATTACAGGTATGCGCCACCATGCCCAACTAATTTTGTGTTTTTAGTAGAGACAGGGTTTCTCCATGTTGGTCAGGCTGATCTTGAACTCCCAACCTCAGGCAATCCACCTGCTCAGCCTCCTAAAGTGCTGGGATTACAGGTGTGAGCCACCATGCCCCGCTATGATGACATCTAGTTGGTTTGTTTTTTAGCAGAAGAGAATGTGACAGTACTGTAAGTACAATGAGTACTAATTACAGTTTTGTGCCACTGCCTTGATTTGTGCTAAGGCATCCACAGTTTTATATACCAGCTCTTTGGCAGTATCAGCACAAACATCAACAGAAGGAAAATTCAAATAACATCTTAGTATTACTGTGAAAATAGTTTTAACCTTGGAGATCTCCTGAAAGATTTTTCAGGTATTCTGAAACCGTAATTTGGGAACCTCTACTTTAGTAAAACACAGAAGTATTCATACATGAAATGATGTGATACCTTGCATTTGTTTTAAAATAATTCAGAAGTTGGGGGAAGGAAGAGAGTTAATAATACTGGCCCACCATGGTTAACTGTTGGTATTGGGAATTCTTCTTACCATTTTATTTTTGTGATTGAAATTCTGCATAATAATAAAATATTGTTTAACACATTCCATTTAAAATACAATTTCTCAACCTTGGCACAACTAACACTTGGGGCTGGATAAATCCTTTGCTGCAGTAGCTGTCCTATGATTGCAGGATGTTTAGCAACACTCTGGCCTCTTTCTGTTATAGGCCAGTAGTAACACTTCTGCTTCCCAACTATGACAACCAAAAAGTCTCAAGACATTGTCAAATGTCCCCTGAGGAGCAAACTGCCCCCACTTAAGAACCACTGTTTTAAACCAAGGTTGCTTATTATTATTAGAAGTACTTGCCTAGGCAAAACCACAAAACATTAGGAAGTCTGCAGGATATAGATATACAAAAGTCATTTACATTTGTATACACCAACAGTTAAATGGAACTTTTTTTTTTTTTGAGATGGAGTCTTGCTCTGTCACCTAGGCTGGAGTGCAATGGCTCTATCTCGGCTGACTGCAACCTCCACCTCCTGGGTTGAAGCAATTCTCCTACCTCAGCCTCCCAAGTAGCTGGAATAATAGGCGTGTGCCACCATACCCGGCTAATTTTTTTCGTATTTTTAGTAGAGAGGAGGTTTCACTATGCTAGCCAGGATGGTCTTGATCTTCTGACCTCATGATCCACCCACCTCGGCCTCCAAAAGTGCTGGGATTACAGAGGTGAGCCACTGTGTCTGGCCCAGAACATTTAAACACAATACATGGCCAGGTGTGATGGCTCAAGCCTGTAATCCCAGCAATTTGGGAGACTGAGGCAGGCCAATAACCTGAGGTCGGGAGTTCAAGACCAGCCTGACCAAGATGGAAAACCCCGTCTCTACTAAAAAATACATAATTAGCCAGGCATTATTGTGCGTGCCTGTAATTTCAGATACTCAGGAGACTGAGGCAGGAGAATCGCTTGAACCTGGGAGGTGGAGGTTGCGGTCAGCCAAGAGCGCCATTGCACTCCAGCCTGGGCAACAAGAGCAAAACTCTGTCTCAAAAATAAAAAATGAAAACCAAGACATTCCTAGAGAAGAAGTAAGCTGGGAGTTTACACTATTAGATTCTATGACATTTTCTTTACTTCTTTTTCTTTTTGAAGGAGTCTCACTCTGTCACCCAGGCTGGAGTGCAGTGATGGAATCTCTGCTCACTGCAACTTTGCCTCCATTCCCTAGGACTACAAGTGTCTGCCACCACAAGCGGCTAACATTTGTACTTTTTGGTAAAGATGGGGTTTTACCATGTAAGCCAGGCTGGAGTCTAACCCCTGACCTCCAGTGATCCACCCACCTCAGCCTCCCAAAGTGCTGGGATTACAGGCATGAGCTACCACATCTGACCGATTCTATAAGACATTTTCTAAAACCGTAGTAATTAGAGTGGTATATGGCATGAGGATAGACTAACTAAAGAGAGAGAGCGATCTTGCCTGGGCACGGTGGCTCACACCTGTAATCCCAGCACTTTGGGAAGCCAAGTGGGTGGATCACAAGGTCAGGAGATTGAAACCAACCTGGCCAACATGGTGAAACCCCATCTCTCATGTAAAATGCCTACTTTAAATCATCTCTAAATTACTTATAATATCTAATACAATGCCCACACATCACGTCATTTACGTACAGTCAATGTAGTATTCAGCATACAGCAAGTTCAAGTTGTGGTTTTGGGAATTTTATGGAATATTTTACCCCTTGAATGTTTTTGATCTGAGGTTAGTTGAATCTTTGGATGTGGAACCCGTAATACAAAGTGCTGACTGTATTTTCATTAGATGGCTCTGAGAAACTGGTCTTTATAGAAAAAAATGTGAAAATGAATCTGCACCTCACACAAAAAATAAATTCCATATTAATAATTCCAGATTAACATGAATAGAAATTTGTTTTAAAGTTTAGGAAAAAACATGGTAAACTATTTTTATGACCTTAAGGAAGAATTTCTTTACTAAAAACTCTAAAGAAAAAGACTGATAAAAACTTACGTTCAGCTGGGCGCGGTGGCTCATGCTTGTAATCCGAGCACTTTGGGAGGCCGAGGCGGGTGGATCACGAGGTCAAGAGATCGAGACCATCCTGGTCAACATGGTGAAACCCCGTCTCTACTAAAAATACAGAAAATTATTTTTATATACAGGTGGCGCATGCCTGTAATCCCAGCTACTCAGGAGGCTGAGGCAGGAGAATTGCCTGAACCCGGGAGGTGGAGGTTGCGGTGAGCCGAGATCACGCCATTGCACTCCAGCCTGGATAACAAGAGCGAAACTCCATCTCCAAAAAAAAAAAAAAAAAAAAAGCTTATATTCATCAAAAGATTTTTCTTAATTCTGTTAAAGTGATGGCATTGACAAAAAGGTATTAAAAAGGAAATTAAAAGGTAAGTTATTGAGAGAAGCAATTTGCAACATATATATCAAACACTAAAAAAATGAAAAACCACCATTAAAAAAATGAGTAAAGCTCATAAACAGGCATTACACAGAAGAGAGACACAAATGGCCAATGAAAATATAAGATACCCAAACTCATTAGAGAAGTACAAATTAAATCATAATGAGGTGCTGTTTTGTTGTTACTCAACTGGAAAAATAAAAATTAAAAAAAAGCCAGGCTTGTGAGGTTACGGATCATTTGGAATTTTTTTTTTCTTTTTGAGACAGAGTCTTGCTCTGTCAGCCAGCCTGGAGTGCAGTGGTGCGATCTCGGCTCACTGTAACCTTCATCTCCCAGGTTCATGCAGTTTTCCTGCCTCACCCTCCGAGTAGCTGGGATTACACCACACTTGGCTAATTTTCATACTTTTAGTAGAGAAAGGGTTTTGCCATGTTGGCCAGACTGGTCTCAAACTTCTGACCTCAGGAAATCTGCCCACTTTGGCTTCTCAAACTGCTGAGATTACAGGCATAAGCCACCTCACCTGGCCTGAGAATTTTTATATTCTGATGGTGGAAGTCTAAACTAGTACAAACTCTCTAGGAGTTAATTTGGCATTACCTAAAGAAGTGGAATATGCACACTGCTCATAATCCAGCTATTCTAATCATAATGTATAAGAGAAACTCTTGAAGGAAACACCTTCAAAAATGTGCGTAGCTCCAAGC
The DNA here is from genome assembly GCF_009761245.1 of Sapajus apella. NCBI lineage: Eukaryota > Metazoa > Chordata > Mammalia > Primates > Cebidae > Sapajus > Sapajus apella. The sequence goes on along the minus strand of NW_022437086.1, from coordinate 739,693 downwards.
TAAAAACAATCCAAATGTTCATCAATAGTAAAAATGTGTAATCTATTATACTAGAGAACAGTATTTTGGCATGAAAACTGATAATCTAGCTATATACCACAACACAGGTAAATCTCAAAAGAAGTATTTAGGCCAAAAACAAAAAAACCTGACAGAAGAAAACACAGACCATGATCCCATTTATATAACGTTTACCAACAGGCAAACTAAACAAAGAAACAAAGGAAAAAGGGGAAACATGATAATGGAATATCAAAGGTCACCTCCAAGTAGTTTCAAATATTACTGTTACTGTAATGCCAAAACTCCAAACCTGCCATGTCAGTTTCTTACTAGAGCTATTCAAATTGGGTGCCCACTTTGCTTCATTGAGACAAACATTTCATGACTTTAAGAATAGCTTTATCCTAAACAAGCTTACAGGATCACATGTAAGAACATTAACAAAAGCCTATGGTGTACCTGCTACTGTCCTAGGTGTTTCACACTCTATTTTGGGGTGGGTAGAGGGAAAGTAATGGGGCATAAGCATTTAACAATAAAAATAATATCATACTAATAAGTACCATTTTGAGCACTTATGTGCCAGGTGCCGTTCTAAAGGCTTTATAGTAATTCTCACAACTCTGAAATATTACTGTCATTATCATTATATTAATAATAAATACAATAGGTAATATTTTCAGACCCTATATACCAGGCCTTTGGCTAAGGGCTTTATGTCATTCTAACTTAATCCTCACAACAAACCTACGGATAGGTATCATCATCCTTAATGGATACTATTTCAGTAATCCGTTATCCACAGTTTTGGTTAGTTCTCTGCAGTCAACTGCGGTCTGAAAACATTACATGGAAAACTCCAGAAATACACAACGGACAAATTTTAAATTGCATGTCATTCTCAGTAGCATGATGAAATCTAACATTGTCTCATTCTATCTAGACTGGGATGTACATCATCCCTTTGTCCAGCATGTTCATGCAGTGTACACTCACTACCCACCATTAGTCACTTGGTAGCCCCCTCAGTTATTGAATGGCCTGTAGCATTATTGCAGTCCTTACATTCAATTAACTTTTGTTTAACTTAACCATGGCCATAAAGCTCAAAAGTAGTGATGCTGGCATACTGTTATAACTGTTCTACTTTATAATTAGTTTTTGCTGTTAATCTTAGTGTGCTTAATTTATAAATTAATCACAGGTATGTATACCCAAGAAAAAATATATATAAGGCTCAGTACCTTCCATGGGGTTTCAGACACACACTGGTGTCTTGGAACATATTCACAAATAGGAGGGAACTAATGTATATTTCCCATATTCTCATTTCCAGGATAAGAAAACTAAAGGAAAGATGAGATACCAAGACTAGGCAAAACCACGTAACTCAAAGTCATACAATCAATAAAGGACAGAGCTAGGATTTGAACCTGTGTCCAACTGACTCTAAAGCCTATGCTTAGCCACTGTTACACTGTTTTAGTTTGTCTTCATAAACACTGTTAAGTATATACAACAAGAACTAAGAGTATGGATGAAGACAGAACGACCTGGGTCCATATCCTGGCTCTACCATGTTCCGGCTGTGGGATGGAAGACAAAGCTCCTCAACCTCTGGGAGCCTCAAGTCCTTCACCTACAAAATTGAGGTGCATAAGGTACCCATGGGTAAGCGTGAAAGGGTAAATATAAAAACTAAATGAGATAAGGCATGCAGAGGGCTCAGCATAGAGCCTGGCACATAACAAATGTTCAGCAGATGTTGGATGGTATCACTACCATCATCAGCATCTTCCCTGTTTTATAGATAAGAAAATGGAGATACAGAGAGAGGTTGTATTTGATGCAACATTGCAAAACTAGTTAGTGTCAGTGAAAGACTTTTAAACACAAGTCTAGCCAGCTTCAAAGTATCAAAACTTTTCCATTTGCCGGGTGTCCCCTGAAAGCATAAAAAGTACATCGCAGGGGCCAGGCGTGGTGGCTCACGCCTGTAATCCAAGCACTTTGGAAATGAAGGCAGGCGGATCACCTGAAGTCAGGAGTTCAAGACCAGCCTGACCAACATGGTGAAACCCTGTCTTTTTAAAAAAATTAAAAAAAAAATAAGTACATACCAGACAGAAGGAGGCCTTGGGGAGATCTTCCTTAGGGAAAGAAAACCTGAACTAAATCTTCAAATACAACCATGAGTTGGTCAGATGAAGAAATGAAGTGAGAGAAATGAGTATTGCAGGCAGAGGAAACAATACATCCAAAGGAACTGATTAAACGGTGTGGCAATAATTGTAGCTACAATTATTTCAGTGTGGCTGGAGCCCAGGCTGTAGGGGCAAGTCAGTCTGGGTCCACAAATGAAGCAAACAAAACATAGCATGATTTTAAGCAGTGGTTCTCAAAGTGAAATCAGGCCAGGAACATTGGCATCACCTGGAAACCTATTGTAAGTGCAAATTCTTGGGCCTATCCCTGACCTCCTGAATGAGAAACTTTAAGTCTTTTAAAGGTTCTCCATGTGATTATGATGAATGGTTCATATTTTAAAAACATGAATTTAAGCAATGATGAAATGTAACTACGTTTTCAAAAAACAACGAAATAATTCTTCATTACGTAATTCAGAAGAAGACCAAGGAGAAACCATGAATTCCTGTATAATATCTGAATGGGCATCAACTATAATTCCCTTCATGTGCCTAGGTTTGCTTTGACAGCAGTTAACCAATTTAATAGGTTACTCTACCTACAGATCCAATTTGCCCTACACTTCGTCTTGGCAAAATACTCTGAACTAGGCTTACACTGTAAACCTTCAAAAGAAAAAAAAAAAACAACTAGGCCTGGCAAGGTGGCTCACACCTGTAATCCCAGCACTTTGGGAGGCCGGAGTGGGTGGATCACCTAAGATCAGAAATTTGAGACCAGCCTGACCAACACTGTGAAACCCCATCTCTACTCAAAATGCAAAAATTAACTGGGCATCATGATGCACATCTGTAATCCCAAATACTTGGGAGGCTGAGGCAGGAGAATCACCTGAACCCGGGAGGCAGAGGTTGCAGTGAGTCAAGATCATGCCACTACACTCCAGTCTGGGCAAGAGAGAGAGAAAACACACACACACACACACACACACACACACACTTATATATATATACACACACACACATATATATATGTGTATGTATATATATGTGTATATATATATGTGTATGTGTATATATATGTGTGTATATATATATGTGTGTGTGTGTATATATATATATATGTATGGAAATAGCGGCCCATGGAAATAAACACTGGTCTTGAACTCCTGACCTCAGGTGATCTGCTCACGTTAGCCTCCCAAAATGCTGGGGTTACAGGTGTGAGCCACTGTGCCCAGCCTTTTTTTTTTTAATTCACCAATGAAGCAGTACTGACTATAGTTGTTAACCCTGCATTGTATATGAATTTGTCTTCTAGTAGATCATATGTTCCTCTCCAGAAGCTGATACAGTGCCTTGCACATAGTAGGTGCTCAGTAACACTGCAGAGACTAGAGTCTGCCTATCCCAATATTCAATCATTTTTTCTTAGTAAAAGAAACCCCAGTTATGACCCGTGAAAAACAAGAAGTACTACCTGGAAGCTTCTAAGAAATATCCTCAAAAAATACTAAATGACACTTGTTTAACACACATTCCATCCCTGCTGTGTGGCTTAGAATGCAGACGAAATGATCGGTGCTCTAACTTGGATCCTAGGGATGATGGAGACAAAAGCTGGAAGCAGCCTTAGATGCCAGATGACTGCAGAGCTGACAAAACAGTCTGGATCTTCCTTCTACATAACAACCATTATTTAGAAATCTTTGTTATTTTGGATCTCTATTAATTTGTAGAGAAACCTAATCCAAACTAGTAAATAATCTTATATCCAACTTCTAATTTTTGCCACCAATTGCACTTAATCCAAACTAATAAATGATCTGATATCCAACATCTAATTTTTGCTACCAATTGCTATATTTTCCAAGAAAAGTATGAATATTGCCTTATTAATTCATGCTCTATTTCAGCTTCTCAGTTTTTCACTGACACACTTTGAAATGCAATGTTTCCCCAGCTCTGATTTCCTTTCACAGCCCATTTTTGCTCTGTCACTTGTATCCCTTATTTAATTCCTCTTCTCCAGCTAAAGTGTCTCAGTCACTTCTCTCTTCTATATGATATGAGCGTGGGAGCTCACAGCGGTAATCCCAGCACTTTGAGAGGCCAAGCAGGAAGACTGCTTGGGGCCAGGAGTTTGAGACTAGCCTGGGTAACACAGTGAGACTCTAGTCTTTACAAAAAAATAAATAAAAATTACCCAGGCATGGTAGTATGTACCTGATAGTAGTCTCAGCTACTATCAGGAAGCTAAGATGGAAAGATCGCTTGAACCCAGGATTTCAAGGCTGTAGTGAGCCATAATCTCACCAGTGCACTCCAGCCTGGGTGACAGAGCAAGACCCTGTCTCAAAAAAAAAAAAAAAAAACCCACACACACAGAAAAACAAAACAAAACCCAATACCACTCTTAGAAAGTATCTTCACAAAGGAAAAGTTTTCACAAACAGACTTGTTCTCTGATAATTCATGGAAAAAAAATACACATAATATTTATATAATTCTGGGTTACTTCAGACTGAGCTAATAGAGCTCAGGTAACCCTAATTTGCCTGCTATTAATTTTTCATGCTATTAAAATGCTTACAACTTTTGTGAATATAGTGTGTGAATACAGTGTGTCATTCTCTTCACATGCTCAAAATATTCTTGTTATTCTTAAATTTCAAAAGAATTTGAAGTGATCATTTAGTTATCTTTCTGTTAATCTTGTAAGATATAAGAATTTTAAGTTTCCAAACTGACAAAGATTCCTTGTGTGACCAAACTTCAGCCTCCTGGACCTTCTCCTAAGATTATCTGTGTGCTTCTTTATAAAACCCAGTTTTGGCAACGAACCCTGCTAAGGTAGTTTAGCAAGAACCTCTCATCCTTCATATCTAATCACTCTCAGTGACTGATCAGGTTTCTCGTCCTCCACCCCCTTAGTAATTTTCCATTCACTGACCCTTACCTTGCTCCCTGGTTATAAATTTCCACTTGTCCATGCTGTATTCAGAATTAACTCCAATCTCTATACCCCACTGCAAACCCTGATTGCAGTGGTCCCTGTATCTCCTGCAATCGTGATAAATAAGCTGCCTCATGCCGTAACAGGTATCACTGAATAATTTTTTCTTTAAGAAAACTAAATTTCGATCCCAAGATGGCCGAATAAGAGGCAGCTCCAGAAAGCAGCTCCCAGCGAGAGAGACACAGAAACTGAGTGGTCTCCACAATTCCAAATGAGGTACCAGGTTCATTTTGTGGGTCTGGTTGGACAGTGGGCATAAACCAAATAGGGCAAGTTGAGAGGCAAGGCAGAGTACTGCCCCAACCCAGGACATGCATGCAACCGACCAGAGGACTGGGGGATCTCCCCATCTAGGTCATTGGTCAGATACAGCGCTCCACCCAAGCCCTCTACAACCCACAGAACGGGAGATCTTCATGGGTCTGAAAAGCCTCAGTGAGCTGCCTGAACAGGGCAGAACAGCAGGTTTGACCAGCACTGGAGCTGTCAGTAAAGATCTAGGTGGGCCGGGCGCGGTGGCTCACGCCTGTAATCCCAGCACTTTGGGAGGCCCAGGCGGGTGGATCACGAGGTCAAGAGATCGAGACCGTCCTGGTCAAAATGGTGAAACCCCGTCTCTACTAAAAATACAAAAAATTAGCTGGGCATGGTGGCGCATGCCTGTAATCCCAGCTACTCAGGAGGCTGAGGCAGGAGAATTGCCTGAACCCAGGAGGCGGAGGTTGCGGTGAGCCGAGATTGCGCCATTGCACTCCAGCCTGGGCAACAAGAGTGAAACTCCGACTCAAAAAAAAAAAAAAAAAATCTAGGTGGAAGCACTGGCTGAGGCAAAAGCCAGAAAGCTGACTGGATGGATCTACCCACCCCCCAGAGTAAAAGGGGAACTTAAAACAGGGAAACAGCCCATACGGCAGGACAGGTCCCGTCTCCCCCTCCCCCGGCCCCGACAAACTCTCATGCCAGAGTTTCACACCTAGAGAATGAACAGGAATGATCCAGCTCAGCTGGGGTGGGGGGGGTTGACAGCTGCCATTGCAGAAACCACATAACTTTCCTGAATAAATAAAAGATACAGCAGCTCCACTGAATCTCTAGCAGCCCAGCAGTGCCTCTGCAGGCAGGCAAAGGAAAGGCCACCTCCCCAAGTAGCTACCTAAGACCAAAACTACAGGTATTGATCGACTTACGACCTATGCAACTTAACGACCATTCGACTTTACGACCACAATCGCTAGCCATGACTGCTCCGCGTCTGGCAGTGCAAACGTTGCCCAGCTGGGCGTACGACAGTGCAGACCAGCTTTCAGCAGCACTACCATCTCCACGTGCATATAGCCTACTCAACTTACGACCAAATCGTGTTACGACTGGTCTGTCGGAACCAATCGTGGTCGTAAGTCGAGCACTAGCTGTATATAAATCCAATGAGATGGGGAAAAAAAAGTGCAGGAATAATGAAACCATCAAAAACAAGAACAATTCCCCCCACCATGAGATCACAACTCCTAACCAGCAAGGGAACAAAGCTGGACAGAGAATGAATTTGACGAATTGACAGAAGCAGGCTTCAGAAGGTAGATAATAACAAACTTCTGAGTTAAAGCAACATGTTCTAACCCAATGTAAAGAAACTAAAAACCTTGAAAAAAGGTTAGACAAAATGCTAACTAGAATAACAAGCTTAGAGAAAAACATAAATGACTTCATGGAGCTGAAAGACACAGCACAAGAACTTCATGAAGCATACACAAGTTTCAATAGCCGAACAGATCAAGCAGAAGAACTTCTATCAGAGATTGAAGATCAACTCAATGAAACAAATGAGAAGGCAAGAAAAGAGAACAGTGAAAAGAAATGAACAAAGCCTTCAAGAAATATGGGATTATGTGAAAAGACCTAATTTATGCTTGATTGGTGTACAGGAAGAAGATGGGAGAATGAATGCAAGCTGGAAAACACTCTTCAGGATATTATCCAGGAGAACTTCCCCAACCTTGAGAGGCAGGGCAACATTCAAATACAGGAAATACAGAGAACACCAAAATGATACTCCTCTAGAAGAGCAACCCCAAGGCACATAATTGTCAGATTCACCAGAGTTGAAACAACGGAAAAAATACTAAGGGCAGCCAGAGAGAAATGTCGGGTCGCTCAGAAAGGGAGACACATCAGACTCACAGCAGATATCTCGGCAGAAACCCTACAAGCCAGAAAAGAGTGGGGGCCAATATTCAATTTCCTTAAGGAAAAGAACTTTCAACCCAGAATTTCACATCCAGCCAAACTAAGCTTCATAAGTGATGGAGAAATAAAATCCTTTATGGACAAGCAATTGCTGAGAGATTTTGTCACTACCAGACCTGCCCTAGAAGAGCTGAGGAAAGCACTAAACACAGGAAAAACCAGTACCAGCCACTGCAATAAAGAACCAAATGGTGCCAGGCACGGTGGCTCAAGCCTGTAATCCCAGCACTTTGGGAGGCCGAGGCGGGTGGATCATGAGGTCAAGAGATCGAGACCATGCTGGTCAACATGGTGAAACCCCATCTCTACTAAAAATACAAAACATTAGCTGGGCATGGTGGCATGTGCCTGTAATTCCAGCTACTCAGGAGGTTGAGGCAGGAGAATTGCCTGAACACAGGAGGCGGAGGTTGCGGTGAGCCGAGATTGCGCCATTGCACTCCAGCCTGGGTAACAAGAGCGAAACTCGATCTCAAAACAAACAAACAAAAAAAGAACCAAATGGTAAAGACCAATGATGCAATGAAAAAATTACGCCAACCAAAGGGCAAAACAATGAACCAGTAATAAAATGGCAGGATCAAATTCACACATAACAATATTAACATGAAATGTAAATGGACTACATGCCCCAATCAAAAGACACAGACTGGCAAATTGGATAAAAAGCCAATAACCCATCAGTGTGCTGTATTCAGGAGACCCATCTAACGTGCAAAGACACATAGACTCAAAGGGATGGAAGACAATTTACCAAGCAAATGGACAGCAATAAAAAGCAGGGGTGGCAATCCTAGTTTATGATAAAATGGACTTTAAACCAACAAAGATCAAGACACAAAGAAGGGCATTACATAATGGTAAAAGGATCAATACAGCAAGAAGAACTATCCTAAACATACATACACCGAATACAGGAGGACCCAGATACATAAATCAAGTCCTTAGCGACCTACAAAGAGACAGACTCCTGCATAGTAACAGTTGAGGACTTTAACACTCCACTGTCAATATTGGACAGATCAATGAGACAGAAAATGAACAAGGAAATCCAGGACTTGAATGCAGATCTGGACCAATTGAACCTAATAGACATTTACAGAACTCTCAACCCCAAATCCACAGAATATACATTCTTCTCATCACAACATCGCACTTACTCTAAAATCGACCACATAATTGGAAGTAAATCACTCCTCAGCAAATGCAAAAGAACAGAAACCATAACAGTCTCCCAGACCACAGCACAATCAAATTAAAACTCAGGATTAAGAAACAAATTCAAAACTGCACAACTTCATGGAAAATGAACAACTGGCTCCTGAATGTTTACTGGATAAACAATGAAATGAAGGGAGAAATAAAGATGTCTTCGAAACCAACAAGAATGAAGAAACAACAAAACAGAATTTCTGGGACACATTTAAAGTAGTGTCTAGAAGGAAATTCATAGCAATAAATGCCCATATGAGGAGCAAGGAAAGGTCTAAAGTCAACATCCTATCATCAAAATTGAGTTAGAGAAGCAAGATTAAAAAAAAAAAAAAAAAAAAACTTCAAAAGGTAGCAGAAGAAAAGAAACAACTAAGATCAGAGCAGAACTGAAGGAGATAGAGACACAAAAAGCCCTTCAAAAAATAAAATCCAGGAGCTGGTTTTTTGAAAAGATCAACAAAATAGACCACTAGCCAGACTAATAAAAGAGAGAGAGAGAAGAATCAAATAGATGCAATAAAAAACAATAAAGGGGACATCACCACCAATTCCACAGAAATACAAATCACCATCACAGATTACTACAAACAACTATGCACACAAACCAGTAAATCTGGAAGAAATGGATAAATTCCCAGACACTTGCAATCTCCCAAGACTAAACCAGGAAGAAGCTGAAACCCTGAATAGACCAATAACAAGGGCTGAAGTTGAGGCAGCAATTAATAGCCTACTCACCAAAAAAAGTCCAGGTCCAGACAGGTTTACAGCCTAATTCTACCAGATGTACAAAGAGGCACTGGTACCATTCCTTCTGAAACTATTCCAAACAGTACAAAAAGAGGGAATCCTTCCCAGATCATTTTATGAGACCAACATCATCCTAATACCAAAACCAGGCAGAGACACAACAAAAAAAGAAAACTTCAGGCCAATATCCATGATGAATATTTACACAAAAATCTTCAACAAAATACTGGCAAACAGAATGCAATAGGAAATCAAAAAGCTTATTCATCATGATCAAGTAGGCTTCATCCTGGGGATGCAAGACTGGTTCAACATATGCAAGCGTATAAACATAATCTATCACATAAACAGAACCAAAGACAAAAACCACATGATTATCTCAATAGATGCAGAGAAGGTCTTTGACAAAATCCAACAGCCTTTTATGCTAAAAACCCTCAATAAACTAGGTATCGATGGAACATATCACAAAATAATAAAAGCTATTTATGACAAACCCACAGCCAATATCATACTGAATGGGTAAAAACTAGGAGCATTCCCTTTGAAATCTGGCAGAAGACAAAAATGCCCTCTTTCACCATTCCTATTCAAAATGGTATTACACGTGCTAGCTAGAGCAATCAGGCAAGAAAATGAAATAAAGGGTATTCAATTAGGAAAAGAGGAAGCCAAATTTTCTCTATTTATAGATGACATGATTGTATATTTAGAAGACCCCATTGCGTCAGCCCAAAATCTCTTGAAACTGATAAGTAACTTCAGCAAAGTCTCAGGATACAAAATCAATGTGCAAAATCACAAGTATTTCTATACAGCAATAACAGACAGAGAGCCAAATTAAAAGTGAACTCTCACTCACAATTGCTACAAAGAGAATAAAATACCTAGGAATACAACTAACAAAGAATGTAAAGGACCTTTTCAAGGAGATCTACAAACCATTGCTCAACGAAATAAGACAGGACACAAACAGATGGAGAAACATTCCATACTTATGGTTAGAAAGAATCAACATCCTGAATATGGCCATATTGCCGAAAGTAATTTACAGATTCAACGCTATTCCCATCAACCTTCCAATGCCCTTCTTCACAGAACTGGAAAAAATCCCTTCAAACTTCTTATGGAACCAAAAGAGAGCCCACATAGCCAAGACAATCC
>NW_022437086.1:643533-724151 GCF_009761245.1 Sapajus apella | reverse complement strand
AGAAACTAAGAACCTTGAAAAAGATTTGACAAAATGCTAATGAGAATTGCCGGGCGCGGTGGCTCAAGCCTGTAATCCCAGCACTTTGGGAGGCCGAGGCGGGTGGATCACGAGGTCAAGAGATCGAGACCATCCTGGTCAACACGGTGAAACCCCGTCTCTACTAAAAATACAAAAACATTAGCTGGGCATGGTGGCTCGTGCCTGTAATCCCAGCTACTGAGGAGGTTGAGGCAGGAGAATTGCCCGAACCCAGGAGGCGGAGGTTGCAGTGAGCCGAGATCGCGCCATTGCACTCCAGCCTGGGCAACATGAGTGAAAAAGCCAAACAAAAAAAAGAGAATAAACAGCCTAGAGAGGAACATAAATGAATTGATGGAGCTGAAAAACAACACGAGAACTTCGCAAAGCACACACAAGTTTCAATAGTCGAACTGACCAAGAAGAAGAAAGGATATCAGAGGTCAAATATCAATTCTATGAAATAAAATGAGAAGGCAAGATTAGGGAAAAAAGGGTAAAAAGGAATGAACAGCCTGCAAGAAATATGGAACTATGTGAAAAGACCTAATCTACGTTTGATAGGTGTACCTGAATGTGATGGAGAGAATGAATTCAAGCTGCGAAATACTCTTCAGGATATCATCCAGGAAAACTTCCTCAACCTAGCAAGGCTGGCCAATATTCAAGTCCAGGAAATACAAAAAACACCACAAAGATATTCCTCAAGAAGACCAAACCCAAGACACACAACCGTCAGATTCACCAGGCTTGAAATGAAGGTGAAAATACTAAGGGCAGCCAGAGAGAAAGGTCGGGTTACCCACAAAGGGAAGCCCATCAGACTCACAGAGGATCTCTCAGCAGAAATGCTACAAGCCAGAAGAGAGAGGGGGTCAATATTCAACATCCTTAAACAGAAGAACTTTGAACCCAGAATTTCATATCCAGTCAAACTAAGCTTCATAAGTGAAGGAAAAATAAAATGTTTTATGAGCAAGCAATTACTCAGATTTCATCACCACCAGGCCTGCTTTACAAGAGCTCCTGAAAGAAGCACTAAACATATAAAAGAACAACCAGTACCAGCCACTGCAAAAACATACCAAATGGTAAAGAGCATCGACACAATGAAGAAACCGCATCAACTAACGGGCAAAACAACCAGCTAGCATCAAAATGGCAGAATCAAAGTCACACATAACAGTATTAACCCTAAATGTAAATGGGCTAAATGTCCCAGTCAAAAGACACAGACTGGCAAATTGAATAAAAAGCCAAAACCCATCGGTGTGTTGTATCCAGGAAACCCATCTCACGTGCAAGGATACACACAGGCTCAAAATAAAGGGATCGAGGAAGACTTACCAAGCAAATGGAGAGCAAAAAAATCAGGAGTTGCAATCCTAGTCTCTGAAAAAATGGACTTTAAACCAACAAAGATCAAAAGAGACAAAGAAGGACATTACATAATGGTAAAAGGATCAATGCATCAAGAAGAGCTAACGATCCTAAATATATACGCACCAAATACAGGAGCACCCAGATACATAAAGCAAGTTCTCAATGACTTACAAAGAGACAGACTACCACACAATAATAGTGGGAGACTTTAACACTCCACTGTCAATATTAGACAGATCAACAAGGCAGAAAATTAACAAGGATATCCAGGACTTGAATTCTGACCCGGAAGAAGCAAACCTAATAGACATTTACAGAACTCTCCACCCCAAATCCACAGAATATACATTCTTCTCAGCACCACATCACACGTACTCTAAAATTGACCACATAATTGGAAGTAAATCACTCCTCAGCAAATGCAAAAGAATGGAAATCATAACAACAGTCTCTCAGACCACAGTGCAATCAAGTTAGAAGTCAGAAACTAACTCAGAACTGTAGCGCTTCATGGAAACTGAACAACTGGCTCTTGAATGTTGACTGGATAAACAATGAAATGACGGAAGAAATAAAGATGTCTTTGAAACCAACAAGAACGAAGACATAACATACCAGAATCTCTGGGACACATTTAAAACAGTGTCTACAGGAAAACATATAGCAATAAATGCCCACATGAGAAAGGAGGAAAGATCTAAAATCAACACCTTATCATCAAAATTGAGAGGTAGAGGAGCATGATAAAAAAACAAAACAAAACAAAACTCAAAACCTAGCAGAAGACAAGAAATAACTAAAATCACAGCAGAACTGAAGGAGACAGAGACACAAAAAACTCTTCAAAAAATCAATAAATCCAGGAGCTGGTTTTTAGAAAAGATCAACAAAATAGACCACTAGCCAGATTAATAAAAAGAAAGGAGAGAACAATCAAATAGATGCAATAAAAAACGATAAAGGGGATAGCACCACAGATACCACAGAAATACAAACCACGATCAGAGATTATTACAAACAACTCTATGCACACAAACTAGTAAACCTGGAAAAAATGGATAAATTCCTGGACACTTGCATCCTCCCAAGCCTAAACCAGGAAGAAGCTGAAACCCTTAACAGACCAATAACAAGGGCAGAAGTTGAGGCAGCAATTAAGAGCCTACCACTCAAAAAAAGCCCAGATGCAGATGGGTTCACAGCCAAATGCTACCAGACATACAAAGAGGACCTGGTACCATTCCTTCTGAAACTATTACTAACAATCCAAAAAGAAGGAATCCTTCCCAAATCATTTTATGAGACCAACATCATCCTGATACCAAAACCCAGCAGAGACTCAGAAAGAAAAGAAAACTTCAGGCCAATATCCATGATGAACATAGATGCAAAAATCTTCAATAAAATACTGGCAAACCGATTGCAACAGCACATCAAAAAGTTTTTCCACCATGATCAAGTAGGCTTCATCCCGGGAATGCAAGGCTGGTTCAACATACGCAAGTCTATAAACATAATTCACCACATAAACAGAACCAAAGACATAAACCACATGACTATCTCGATTGATGCAGAGAAGACCTTTGACAAAATTCAACAGCCCTTTATGCTAAGAGCCCTCAATAAACTAGGTATTGATGGAACGTATCTCAAAATAATAAAAGCTATTCATGACAAACCAACAGCAAATGTCATACTAAATGAGCAAAAACTGGAAGCATTCCCTTTGAAATCTGACACTGGACAAGGATGCCCTCTCTCACCACTCCTATTCAATATAATATTGGAAGTTCTAGCCAGAGCAATCCAGCAAGAAAAAGAAATGAAGGGTATTCAAATAGGAAAAGAGGAAGTCAAATTGTCTCTATTTGCAGACGACATGATTGTATATTTAGGAGACCCCATTGTCTCAGCCCAAAATCTCCTGAAACTGATAAGCAACTTCAGCAAAGTCTCAGGATACAAAATCAATGTGCAGAAATCAAAAGCATTCCAATACACCAATAACAGACTTAAAGAGAGCCAGAGCAAGAACGAAGTGCCATTCACAATTGCTACAAAGAGAATAAAATACCTAGGAATACAACTAACAAGGAACGTAAAGGACCTCTTCAAGGAGAACTACAAACCACTGCTCAATGAAATAAGAGAGGACACAAACAGATGGAGAAACATTCCATGTTCATGGTTAGGAAGAATCAATATCGTGAAAATGGCCATACTGCCCAAAGTAATTTACAGATTCAATGCTATCCCCATCAAGCTACCAATGACCTTCTTCACAGAACTGGAAAAAACCACCTTAAACTTCATATGGAAACAAAAGAGAGCCCGCATAGCCAAATCAATTCTAAGCAAAAAGAACAAAGCGGGAGGCATCACACTACCAGACTTCAAACTATACTACAAGGCTACAGTAGTCAAACAGCATGGTACTGGTACCAAAACAGAGATATAGACCCATGGAACAGAACAGAGGCCTTGGAGGCAACACCACACATCTACAACCATCTGATCTTTGTCAAACCTCACAAAAACAAGCAATGGGTAAAGGATTCCCTGTTTAATAAAAGGTGTTGGGAAAACTGGCTAGCCATGTGCAGAAAGTAGAAACTGGACCCCTTCCTGACACCTTACACTAAAATTAACTCCAGATGGATTAAAGACTTAAACATAAGACACAACACCATAAAAACCCTAGAAGAAAATCTAGACAAAACCATTCAGGACATAGGCATAGGCAAGGACTTTATGACTAAAACACCAAAAGCACTGGCAACAAAAGCCAAAATAGACAAATGGGACCTAATCAAACTCCACGGCTTCTGCACGGCAAAAGAAACACTCATTAGAGTGAATCGGCAACCAACAGAATGGGAAAAAAATTTTGCAATCTACCCATCTGACAAAGGGCTAATATCCAGAATCTACAAAGAACTAAAACAGATTTACAAGAAAAAAACAAGCCCATTCAAAAGTCGGCGAAGGATATGAACAGACACTTTACAAAAGAAGACATACATGAGGCCAACAAACATATGAAAAAATGCTCATCATCAGTGGTCATTAGAGAAATGCAAATCAAAACTACATTGAGATACCATCTCACGCCACTAAGAATGGCGATCATTAAAAAATCTGGAGACAACAGATGCTGGAAAGGATGTGAAGAAATAGGAACTCTTTTACACTGTTGGTGAAAGCGTAAAGTAGTTCAACCATTGTGGAAGACAGTGTGGCAATTCCTCAAGGAGCTAGAACAGAAATTCCATTTGACGCAGCAATCCCATTACTGGGTATATATCCAAAGGATTATAAATCGTTCTACTATCAGGACACATGCACACGAATGTTCATTACAGCACTGTTTACAATAGCAAAGACCTGGAACTAACCCAAATGCCCATCAATGATGACTCTATAGGGAAAATGTGGCATATATACACCATGGAATACCATGCAGCCATAAAAAATGATGAGTTCATGTCCTTTGTAGGGACATGGATGAACGTGGAAAACATCATTCTCAGCAAACTGACACAAGAACAGAAAATCAAACACTGCATGTTCTCACTCACAGGTTGGTGTTGAACAATGAGAACACATGGACACAGGGAGGGGAGCATCACACACTGGTGTCTATTGGGGGCAAATAGGGGAGGGACAGTCAGGGGTGGGGAGTTGGGGAGAGAGAGCATGGGGGGAAATGCCAGATATAGGTGATGTGGAGGAAGGCAGAAAACGACACTGCCATGTGTGTACCTATGCAACCATCTTACAAGTTCTTCACATGTACCCCAAAACCTAAAATGCAGCTTAAAAATAAATAAATAAAAAAGGTGATTGGGTCATGAGGGCAGAGTCTTCATGAGTCGACTAATGTTGTTACAGTGGGCGTGGTTTAGTTATCATGAGCAAGTTGTTATAAAGCAAGTCCTAACCCTTGTGGCTCTGTCTTCCACCTTTGTCCGTCTTACCATGGAAGACCCTTGCCAAATGTAGGTGCTATGCTCTTGGACCTCCCAGCCTCCAGAACTATGAGCTAAATAAATTTCTGTTTATTATAAATTAAAGAAAAATAAATCAATGTTTATAATCAGAAACAGCTTTTGTTAAGGCAGTAATTCTGAAGCTATGTACCTGGTAAAGAATGGAAAACTAAATAAAATTATTTCTATCAGTGAGTCAAGCAAATATTTAATAAGCCCAAGAATGTCTGGAGTCCAACCCAAGGCTGATCTCTGCTATTTGGATTTGCTTCATCTCTAAGCAATTATTATCTCCACATTCTAACATAATGAGAAATTATAGAAGAAATATAAAACAACTTCCAAATCTTTAACAGAGATTCAATTTATTATCCCACTATTTATTTAGGTACTACAGACCAGAAACTCAGGCTTGACTGAGCACAAACTTTGACAAGAACAATAGCATAGTGACCTCTGCTCTTGGAAAACAAAGTCTTTTGACAGACAGGTATGTAAACGATGACAATAAAATGTGATCAGTGCCTCAGCGGAAATATGCAAAGGGACAATGGGAGCATAATGAAAAGGAGTGTGTAATCCACCCGAGGAAGATGTAAAAGTTTTACAGAAAGTAGGAGAGAAAGACCAGGTGCAGCAGCTGATGCCTGAAATCCCAGCACTTTGGGAGACTGAGATGGGAAAATTGTTTGAGCTCAGGAGTTCAAGACCAGCCCAGGCAACATACTGAGAACCTGTCTCTTTAAAAAAGAAAAGAAAAGAAAAGAAAGTGAGAGGGAGGGATATTCTAACCAAAGGAACTTGTGTGCAAAAGCACAATGGCAAGACAGAACGCAGCATAGTTAGGTAACAGGAAGTAATTTAGGAGAGCTGGTGTATAGGCTACAAAAAAAATTGTTTGTATAAGTATCTGTGATCTAATCCTCAGAAGGACAGGTAAGATCTGGACACAGGAAGCACTCTAAGCTGCAGGTACACTATGACCAAAGACACAGATGTGCAAAAGTAGAAGCATGGATATTAAACAGCTGGAGCTGCTAGTTTAGCAAGAGCAAGGGTATGCAGTGGGAAAAAGACAGCAACTAGACCACACCTATACCAAAATAATTTACCCTGAATCCTCAGAAGGCAAGTGTGACAGTTAATTTTATGTGTCAACTTGGCTAAACTTCAGTGCCCAGTTGTTTGGTCAAACACCAGTTTAGATATGGCTGTGAAGGTATCTTTTAGATGTGATTAACATTTAAATGAACACATTTCTACTTAAGTGGATTACCCTCCATAATACAGGAAGGCTTCATCTAACATGTAAAGGCCTTAAGAACAAAGACTGAGGTTTCCTGAGAAAGGACAACAACATAGAAACCCTGCCTGTGTGTACAGCCGGCTACCCAGCAGAATCTGGAGTCAAGACTGTGGCAGGCAGGTCTCACTAACACAGGCTTCCACAACAACTGTTTCAGTCCTGACTGGGTGGTAAAGTTAAATATCAAAGGCTAAAAAAAGCCAGTGCCCTTATACAACAGCTGAAATATAACAAAATCCACCAATAGTTTTGCATAGGCCTTTCCTGGGCCTTAAAGCATGACAAAATAATGAACAACACTTATGTAGGATTAAACAAGTTTTACTAAGGGTCTGAAGAAACTTCCCAGGCCTCCACAAACAAGTTTATTGGAGATCTGAAGGAACTCCCCAACCCTCTGTGATTTAGCAGGAGACAAAATAAGGGTAATCACCCCAGCATCTAGTCTCATTTAGATTAAATAAACTTACTGAGGCTCCAGAAGAAGGTCTTCAGGACTCAGACCTTAGTTACAGATTAAAAGAAGTTAATCACTTACATTTTCAGATGAATACACACCTACAGGCAGGTTACAAGGTATATAAGCTCTAAAAAACTTTGTAATTTTAAGTTGGTCACCCCTCTGCTCACTGAGTAGATGCATATCTGATTGCCTCCTTTGGAAAGGCAAATCAGAAATTCAAAATAATGCAACTGTTTATCTCTCACCTATCTGTGACCTGGAAACCCCTGCTCCATATAGAGTCTTCTTGCCTTTGCTTCAAGTTGTCCTGCCTTTCCACACCGAACCAATATATTTCTTAAATATATTGATTGATGTCTCATGTCTCCCGAAAATGTATAACACCATGCTGTATCCCAACCACCTTGGACACATGTCGTCAGGACTTCCTGAGGCTATGTCACAGGCGCATTCTCCAACCTTGGCAAAATAAACTTTCAAAATTAACTGATACCTGTCTCATATTTTGGGGGTTCACATACTATATACATTACACTTCAACACAGCATTTTTTTTTTAAAGGAATACATTGCTAGAAAATACTTTGACAGTCTTAGTAGAATATAGCAACTAAGATCTGGTTCTTGTTTATTCAAGCGTATAATGCTTTAATCACTCATTCAATATGTGTTTGAGCACATAGTTCTATGCCAAGCACCACATAAAGCTTCAACAAAGAATCACAGACTATGTTGATATTAAAAGATTAGCTTAATAAGAAAAAACTGCAAAGAAAGAAGTATTAATATAATTGGCTGAGACGGGCAAATCACAATGTCAGGAGTTCAAGACCAGCCTGGTCAATATGGTGAAGCCTCGTCTTTCCTAAAAATACAAAAATTAGCTGAGCATGGTGGCAGGCACCTCTAGTCCCAGCTACTTGGGAGCATGAGGCAGGAGGAGAATCGCTTGAACCCGGGAGGTGGAGGTTGCAGTAAACTGAGATCACACCACCGTACTCCAGCCTGGGCAGCAGAGCAAGACTGTCTCAAAAAATAATAATTGGTGGCAATATAGAATTAAAATGTCTATGCAGAACACTGTACCCATTATATTAGAAGACACACTTAAGATGTCATCCTAATATTCAATTCAAAAGGGGCCAGGTAGAAAGAAAAGGAAACAATGACAAGAAAAGAGAATAATGTAGAAAACAGAGAAGAGTAAATACTATTACAGAATAACATTTTGGTTAAAGAAAGTAAAACTATACTATAGGTTCAAAAAAACAAAACTTCCCTGAATGCAAACAGATACTACTCTATAGATTTAAGGGTCTATACATCTACAGAGCAAAACAAATGATAATAGACCCCATCTGGACATATCTGGTAATTCCAAGCATGAAAAATTCTGCAGGCTTTTAAACAGAAAAAAATGAAAAACACAAAGGATGAGTAACAAGTTGGCATTTGATGGCCACTACAATATAAAATGCTTGTCCTGTGGTTTCCGTGTGTGTATGCGTGTGTGTGTGTTTGTGTGTTGGCGGGGTTGTAGCCATGCTTTTCTTTAGTTTTCAAACTTGCTCTCAGGAACTTGTCTGTTGCTTTTTTAACTGGGAAAAGATAAATCAGTATTTTAAAAACAAAAAAACAATCTTTCTTTTAAAATGGCATTCGGGCTAAGACCTGAAGAATGAGCAGGAATTAGTGAAAAGTATTAGTGAAGGAAATTAGCGAAGGGAAGAGCATTCCAAGAAAAATTACATGGATATGCAAAAGCCATATAATGGGAAGGCATTTTAAGAAGCAGGAAGTAGGCCAGGTGCAGTGGCTCACGCTTGTAATCCCAGCACTTAGGGAGGCAAAGGTGGGTGGATCGCCTGAAGTCAAGTATTTGAGACCAGCCTGGCCAACACAGTGAAACGCCATCTCTACTAAAAAGACAAAAATTAACTGGGCGTGGTGGTGCACATCTGTAATCCCAGCTACTCCGGAGGCTGAGGCAGGAGAATTGTTTGAATCCAGGAGACAGGTTGTGGTTCCAGTGAACCAAGATTGTGGCAATGCACTTCATCCTCAGTGACAGAGGAAGTAGGCCAATGAAGCTGCAAGGCAGTGACCAAAAGGCAAAATGGGCAAAAGGTCAAACTGGACAGAAGTCAGATCATAAATCTCATGGGTCAAGTTAGAGATATGAAATTTTATGATAAATGTAATCAGATATCACTGATTGCATATTTCAAGCAAGGAGTTACTTTCTCCAATTTATGTTTGTAAAATCTCATTCTAGCCAGAACAATCTTAAAAAAAGAGTAAAGTTGGAGGGCTCACACTTCCCAATTCAAAACGAAATGCTATAATCATAAGGCAATGTAGTACTTGCATAAAACTGGACATATAAATGAATAGAACAAAATTATCCAGAAACAAAATGCTTATGGGAAACTGATTTTTGACAAGGGTGCCAAGACAATTCAGTGAGGAAATAAGAGTCTTTCAGCAAATGGTGCTCAGGGAATTAGATATTCACATGCAAAAGAATGAAGTTGGATACCTACCATACGCCATTCTCAAAAATAAATTCAAAGTGAATTAGACCTAAATGTATGAGCTGAAACTATGAAATTCTTAGAACAAAACAAAGGTGTAAATCTTCATGGCCTTGGGTTAAGTAGTGATTTCCTAGACACAACACCAAAATTACAAACAACAATGCCAAAAATGGATAAATTGGGCTCCATTAAATTTAAAAAATTTGTGCTCCAAAGGACACCACACTAAGAAAGTGAAAGACAAACCGAAAAAATGGGAGAAAATATCTGCAAATTATATGCCTGATAAGGGATTTTGTCCAGAATGCATAAAGAACTATTACAATTCAACAATAAAAAGATAAATAACAATTTAAAAATGAGCAAAGGATCAGAATACATATTTCCTCAAAGAGTGTATGCAAATGATCAACAGGCACAAGAAAAGATGCTGCATATCATCAGTCTAGGAAAATAGAAATCAAAATCACAATGAGATACCACTTGACACCCACTATATGACAACACGGGCAGTAACAAATGTTGGTAAAATGTGGTTAAATTAGAACCCTCATATACTGCTGAAGGGATTGTAAAATGGTGCAACCACTTTAGAAAACACATTGGCAATTTTTCTCAAAAGGTTAACCATAGTAACCAGAGTTACTGCTGGGGTGGAAGAGTCACTTGAGCCCAGGAGTTTGAAACAAGCATAGGCAACACAGTGTGAGACCCCATCTCTACAAAAAGTAATTTCAAAACTAATCAGACATGGTGGTGTGTGCCTGTGCTCCCAGCTACTCAGGAGGCTGAGCTGGGTGGATTACTTGAGCCTGGGAGGTTGAGGCTACAGTGAGCCATAATCGCACCATCACTCCAGCCTGGGCAACAGGGTGAGCCCGTCTCAAAAAATATATATATTTTTAATAAGAAACAAAATAAATAAATAGAGTTACCATGTGATCAAGCAATTCTACCCAAGAGTACTGAAATACATCTCCACATGAAAACGTGTACACATATGTTCACAACATTGTTATTCATGGCCAAAACGTAGAAACCACCAAAATGTCCATGAACTGATAAATGGATAAACAAAATGTGGTCTATTCACACAATGCAGTATTATTCAGCCATTAAAAAGAACAAATACATGCTACAACATGGATGAACCTTGCATCCACTTCTACCACTTAAAGATGTTAAGTGACAGAAGTCACTCATTAAAGACTACATATTGTATGATTCCATTTATATGAAGTGTCAAGAATAGGTAAATCTTCAGACAGTAAAATTAATAGTTGCCTGGAGCTGGAGTGTGGGGGAAGATGAGGAGTGACTAGTAATAAGTATGGGGTTTCTTCCCTTCTGAAGTGATAAAATATTCTAAACCTAGACAATAGGGAATTTTATGGCACGTGGATTGTATCTCAATAATACTGTCTTAAAAAACACTAAACACTTACTAAAATGGCTAAAATATACTGACAATACCCGTGCCGATGAGGAAAAATAGCAACTGGAACTCTCACACTTTGCTACTGGGAATGACCAATGAGAGCTATATCTACTATGAAAATGAGTTTGGCAGAGTCCAATAAATGTAAATATATACTTATGATACAACTCAACAATGGTATTCCCGAGCATTTATCCTAGTAAATGAAACCTATGTTCACCAAAAATCTGCACATAAATGTCTACAGCAGCTCTACTCATACCCACCCAAATCTAGAAATTATCCAATGAGGTAATTTGGATAACGTGTGACATATCCACTGCTGGAATTGTACTCAGCAATAAAAAGGAACAAACTCTTGATATGTGCAGCAGCTTGGATGAAACTAAAAGGCACTATGCTGTGTGAAAAAAGCCAGTCTCAAAATATTCCATTCATAAAACATCCTCAAAAAGACAAAACTATAGATCAGTGGATGCCAGGGGACTGTGTGACTCTAAAGGGATATAACTGGGATGACAGCACTATTCTGTATCGTGACTGTTACATGACTCAATATATGTATCAAAAATCACAGCACTATGCACCAAAAATTTTATTATGTAGTAATTAAAAAAAAATTTAAATCAGGAGAGAGTTGAGGGAAAACATGGGGGAAGGAGAAAGACAGATGGCAGGGGAGAACCAAGAATAGGAGAATTTGTTATCCTAAATCTTCCTATTAACGTTTCTGATCAAACAGATAATTGATTCAGTGGTGACAGATATATATGAAATGAATAATTTACAGCAGAGAAATGATCCTAGAAAAATAGTCTTGTATTTTCTATCTTATGAACACTTAAATAAAAATTCATTTAAAATCTGAACAAAGCAAACCAAACTCACTCAG
The DNA here is from genome assembly GCF_009761245.1 of Sapajus apella. Lineage (NCBI taxonomy): Eukaryota > Metazoa > Chordata > Mammalia > Primates > Cebidae > Sapajus > Sapajus apella. Next base: position 712,123 of record NW_022437086.1, on the reverse strand, counting down.
TGAACCAAAAAGAAGTGTACTCATAGATGCAATAAGCTAACAATGGTTGATTTCATTTCAACCTTCAGTTATACAGGAATGATTCTTCTAGTTTATTCCATTTATTTGGGGGGGGTTACATCTATGACACATAAGAAAAGATAAATAACTACTCTAAAATGGCAAAGCTTTTTGATAAAATTTTGTACTATTTTAAATTGCACTTAACTTGCCAACTTCTGATATGTGTCAGAATGCAACAGGTTAATAAATGACTCAACTTTTCACTGTGTCATATTTATTTTACTTACTCCAAAAGATGTTGAATGCCTGAAGCCCAGCGACTTGCTCAAATAGAGCAAGAAAATAAAATTACATTAGAAACAATTCAATTGTAGGAAAACAAAATAACTACCTTTGAAATTAGAGATACAAAACATTCACCAATCAAAAGTTAACATGCAAGGCTTCTATATGACTAAAGCAGCAACCAATAGTTTCTGATACCCCCTAACAACTTCCCATTAAAACATCCACAGTATTCAAAACTAATTTTGTAAAGCAAAAAATAAACCTGAAATTCCCAGCAAAATACATACAAAACAAAAACTGGAAATAAATTTGTAATGCATTTTCTTGTCCAAAAACATACTTGTAGATCATTTAATACTCTACTGAAAGGATTTACCAACATTTATTTGCCTGATTCTCTATTATTATTTGCTTGTTTTTAAATCTTCATTACTGTGATGTGATATATTACTATGATAACTGTTCTTGTATTTATAAACATCTTTGCACACATGATTGTTTCCTTAAACTAAATTTTAGAAGAGGAATTGTTAGGTAAAGGAGGGTGAAATGTGCTTGATTATAAAGTATTCAATAAATATTTGATTCATCTCTTTCTCATACCCAACATCCAAATATGACCAAAAAAAAAAAAAAAATTCTGTTGGCTCTACTTTCAAAATAAAGTCAGAATTAGACTACTTCTCAGCACATCCACAACCACTGCCAGCATCTTGCACCAGGATGACTGACAGGTATCCTTACTTCTACTTCTGCCCACTAGTGCCTATTCTCAACTCAGCAGCCAGAGGGGTCCTTTTTTCTTTTTTCTTTTTTTAAATAAAACCAAAGAACTGGGGAAGCTGAGGTGGGAGGAGTGCTCATGTCCAGGAGGTCAAGGCCCCAGTGAGCCATGATTGCACCACTGCCCTCCAGTCTGGGCAACAAAGCCAAATCCCAGCTCTAAAAAATTAAATTAATTAAAAGAAAATCGAAAAAAAAGATTGTGCCATTCCTCTGCTCAAAGCCTGGTATTTGTTTTCCAAATGGTTGCTTAAAGGTTTATTTTAAGGCATCTAATACCAAACTGTGTTAAATCTCTCTGCCTCTTTTTCTACTGCTTCTGTCAGGAAATCCCCACAGGCATCTAAAAAGGAGCACAAATTGATGATAACAGCATATTATCCCAAAACAGGAGTCTGCTGTTCAAAGTAAAGTAATTGAGAAGGCACCCCTAACTTTCAGAGGTTTCATAAGGACTCAAATGACGGCAACTCCCTCTTTACTAAGGGATAATTTAGGGCAAAGAGACCTTGCCATATATTCAAGCATACTTGATAGCTGTCAAATGACACAATTTTGGGTGATTTTATAAGTGTTAATTTCTGCTGTATTTTAAATTAAACATTAAAAGACATTAGCTTCCTGAGATGTTCAATTGGCGTTAGATAAAAATAAAAAATAAAAAACATTAGCTAAATGTATGTTAATTAACGGAGGGAGAGTATGTTCCATAGCCCCTTCAAGATATCTGAATACAAGTAAATAATCAAAGACCTTGTAAGGGACACTAAAAAGGAAAAAAAAAGGGGGATTTTGGCTTCTCCAAAAACATTCTTACTATTTTTCACTAAGCTTGTGAAGCCTAATTTTCTCTCTTTGGAGGTTTCTTAACTTGCAGGATCAGTCCTAAGAGGGGTCTTTAGATCATCTACATATAATGCTCTCATTTTATAGATGTCCAAACTGAGCCCTAAGCAGCACACTCTAGTCATCACTTCTCTAAATCTTACCTATTCTTCAGTGGTAACTTTTCATTGTATCATATTTATTTTACTCCAAAAGATGCTGAATGCCTGAAGCCCAGAGACTTTGTCTAGGTCTCGTCCTCTACTAGAGCATGCTTAGAAGAGCACCAGCTCGCAATGTATACTGAGCCTATGAAACACATGGTACCTAACCAAACTGGGAAGTATCTTTTTCTAGATGAGAGAGAAACTATAGAGTTTAAGGCTCCACTCATACCGTCATACTAATTCTTCTCAAATTCTTTTTTGTTGTTTGTTTTTTGATTTTGTTTTGAGTTGGAGTTTCACTCTGTCTCCCAGGCTGAAGTGCAGTGGCATGATCTTGGCTCACTGCAACCTCCGCCTCCTGGGTTCAAGTAATTCTCTGTCTCAGCCTCCCGAGTAGCTGGGATTACAGCTGTCTACCACCACACCCGGCTAATTTTTGTATTTTTAGTTGAGATGAGTTTTCACCATCTTGGCCAGGCTGGTCTTGAACTGCTGGCCTCGTGACCCATCTGCCTTAGCCTCGCAAAGTACTGGGATTGCAGGCGTGAGCCACCGCACCTGGCCTTCTCAAATTCTAAAAAAGGTAGACCTTTAAGTAGTACAGTAAAAGCTGGTCTGACCATTACCCTTACATACTGAAACACTGTGTGCATGTAAGTATGTTTACTTGCATGTGTGCACGTGTATGCACACACACAAAGAGGCCTCTATCCATTACATAAATACACTCATTCATTTATTTAGACTAAGTCTCACTCTGTTGCCCAGGCTGAAGTACAATGGTGTGACCTCAGCTCACTGCAACCTCCGCCTCCTGGGTTCAAGAGATTCTCCTGTCTTGGCCTCCCCAGCAGCTGGGATTACAGGCATGTGCCACCGCACCCAGCTGATTTTTGTATTTTCAGTAGAGACAGGGTTTCACAATGTTGCCCAGGCTGGTCTTGAACTCCTGATCTCAGGTGATCCACCCGCCTAGGCCTCCGAGAGTTCTGGGATTACAGGCATTAGCCACTATGCCTGGCCCTCTTTCCATTACTTTTAAATTCCACTTTGCTGTATTTTCAGACAAGCAGATCAGTATTTTTTAACTAGGACATTTACAGAGCTAAGGCTCATCTAAAAAGAACACCAGAATGTTCAGGCTCAGTTTTATGTCCAGGGGAAAGAAAAAGCACTGAAACACTGCAATAAACATATCTGAGGAATCACTATTAACAGGACTGCTCTTTCCAAGCAGGCCAAATGAAATAGATTCTCAGAAATAATGCTTTAGAGAAGAGAGTGCTGACATTACATTTCTAAACTTACATATTTGCAAATTTTATAAAGTAAGAGTGCTAACCAAAAACAGGATCAGTCAGCAAAAGCAGAGGTACAGAGGTCACTAGTCAGCAAGGCCATGCCCAACACCCAGTGCACACACACACACGCCCAGGCACACACACTTAAGAGCATGTCCACCACATCCTGCTGTTATAATCAGGAAAGTGGCCATATTCTAGGTCCAAAGAGATGCTGGGAAACGTCATAGCAAAAGATCAATTATAAGAATGTAATGACCCCTGTAAAAACTTTCTTTCCTTTGTCAGTTACCGGTTCCTTGCCTCCCATGCCCATTCGTGATACCAACCAATATGGCAAACAGCAACAGCCAACAGCACTGTGCCTGCTGGCTAAAGTCCAGTCTGTATCAGGTTTCTCTGTTTACTTCTAGCCTGTTAGCAAAGGGAAAAATGATTATATCACATGCTTGAACTTGCCAATGAATAAGTGCACACAGACTGATTTTGAATGACAGCTTTACCATGCAGCAGAAACTTCAAATCTGACCCAAATGAAACCATTGTTGGAAGATCCATTCTTATGTCAGCTCATGGTCAGAGCACCAACATGGGAACACCTTTTCCTAGCTGCACGTTAGGGGCTGGCACTAGACCCACTGACGAGTAGCAAATGGCAAGAAGAATATGGTATACACAGCTGACAATCTTTGAAAGTCAGTTGGGACTCACTTCTTAAAGGAGCAGTAAACTTCAAAAAACCCCATACCAAGAACAGGACCTAATGCCTAGATGACAAACGGAGACAGGAGCACAGGTTAAACTCAAGCATAACCTTCATAAAGGTTCAAGTTAAATAAAATGATGTCTCGGTGTTGCTTGAGGAATATCTGAGTGCAGGCATGTGTGGAGGCATATATGAAATTAGACTCCTATGAGTTCATTGTTGAAGCTGGGTGATGGGTACTTGAAGGCTCAATATAGCTATCTCTATTTTGGATATGTTTGAAATTTTTCATAATAAAGAGCTAAAGTGAAGTAAAACAAAATAAAAAATTTAAGTTACCAAGTTCCAAACTTCTCAGGCCTATAAATCAGGAAGTCATTGTTGGCTAAACTACTTCTCTTCTAGATTCATCAACCTCATGTTTACTAATCTGTTGCGACCACCCACAACAAGAACACAAAGTAAATTTGTTCAAGTAATATAGTCTCATTCAGTAACTCAAGTTTACGCCATTTTTCTACCAACCTTGTAACTTTTCTTTTTTTAGAAAGGGTCTCGCTTTGTCACCTAGACTGGAGTTCAATGGCATGTAGCTCACTGCAGCCTCCAACTCCTAGGCTCAAGTGATCCTCCCATCTCAGCCTCCTAAATAGCTGGGACTACAGGAGCATGCAACCATGCCTGGATAATTTTTTGTTTGTTTCTTTCTTTCATTTTGTAGAGACAGGGCCTCTTTATGTTGCCCAGGCTGGTCGCAAATCCCTGGCCTCAAGTGATCATCCCATCTCAGCCTCCCAAAGTGCTGGAATTACAAACATGAACCACGACACCCAGCCCCTTATAACCTTTAGAAGGAAAAGTAACTGAACAGAAAAAGTAGAAGAGAAGATGGCATTGAATTAATGTAAAAGAAGCCTGGTGTATTAGAGCCAGAAGACCTGGGCTCTCGTCCGGAATCAGTTTTTTCTTAGTCACATGGCACTAGATAAATCACTGAGCATCAGTTCTCACAAAACAGAGATAATGATAATCAAACACTTCTTCACAAGTAATTAGAGTAGAAATTATGAAAGGAAGAAGACAGAGCGGGGAGAAAATGCAAAAGAAAAAGGGACACCTGCAAGTTCTCTCTCACAGTGTGGGGCAATCACGTGGAAAACATGTGAAGGGGCTTTTAAAGAACAGGGGCCTGAGGCACGCTTCCTACACTTTCTCCCTCTCATCCTCCACCTCCACCTCCACCTCCACCTTCCGCCACTCCTCCCATGCAGCCTGATCCTCTGAGAACCATTCCCCATTGACACCAGGCCCCTCCACACCTGGCATGCTTCCAGCACCATGGCACTTTCTCTCTTTTACACATATCTCCTCAGTTAACTTGTCCCTGACTGCTCTTTTTCCGTCTTCCCCCGCCACAAAAATAAATTGTTCCCTCTTCTGTCACCCCAAAGCACATGGTTAAAAACACATCAGTTTGCACACATACCACTGTATTGTGGTTAGTTTACCTCACTAGATTATTTAAGTTCCTTTAAATCACAAATTAAAACCCATTCATCATTTAATATGCAGCAGGTACAAGAAATACCAGATAAAATATAAAGCAAGCAATTTATAGAAGAAAAAGCAACTAGTGAAACCTTTCTTAAATCTCCTTAAAATACCTATAAAGTCATCCAAAACAAAGCAAATAGTCAACAAATAAACATTAAAAATGAAACAAGGGACTATGAATAAACAGAAAGTAATCTGGAAACGATGAAAACAACTTTGCAATTTCAATCATTGCCTCAACAAGATATTTTGCAATCAATAAAATGATTACAAAATCCATAGCAGAGAGGACAAATAGTTTTTCCAAGTCTTTGGAAAGGAACAGTCCCACAGATATTAACTGTTAGAATACTAAGAGTAATCAATGACACAGAAGAGAAAAGCCCAGATTAAAAAAAAAAAAAAAAAAAAAAAAAGGTAACTATGTTTTCAAACTTATGTTTCAAAAGCAAACATCACACAGCAGTGACCAAAGATTAATTTACAGCACTGCACCCCCCCACTCACACTCCTACACTCACCCTGCTTCATCTACAGCCAGCTCCCACTTACACTCTAATGACTCAAAGTGATGTGCAACCAAGACTTCTACCCCAATCTCAGACTTGATCATGTAAAGGCTAAGGGACAACTCTACTGGATGTTCACCGGCATGTTACATTCACAGCAAATGGAACCTACCTTCCCTAGTAGATCTCTTCATTCCACGAACACCAAATGAAAGCTACCATCCCTAGTAAAGCTCTTCATTCAACAAACACCAAATGGAACATACCTTCCCTAGTAAACGTCTTCACATTCCATGAACACCAAATGGAATCTACCTTCCCTAGTAGATCTCTCCATTCAATTAAAACTGAATGGAACCTACATTCCCTGGTAAATCTCTTCAACTCTTCCCTTTCTTTCATTGCTCAATAAACCACTTTCTGATTCTCAAGCTCAAAACCAGGCAACCTTTATGTAGTTTCTTCCTTAACCTCTCCATGAGTAACTGGTAAAGTCCCATCAATTGATAAAAAATCACTTTAATCCTCACCCTCTTCCTTTCTTACAAGAACTCCACAGCATCCTAACTGGTCTGAGTTAGGACTTCCTTCAATCACTACCTTGTTGTCTCAGGAATGATCTTCCTTCCTTCCCTCCTTCCTTTCTTCCTTCCTTCCCTCCCTTCCTCTCTTCCCCGTTTCCTCTCCATCTCTCTCCGTCTCTCTCTTTCTCTCTCTCTCTCTCTCTGAGGCTCACTCTGTTGCACAGGCTGGAGTGCAGTGGCACAACCTCGGCTCACTGCAACCTCCACCTCCCAGGTTTAAGCAATTCTCCTGCCTCGGCCTCCCAAGTGGCTGGGATTACAAGTGTGCACCACCATGCTCAGCTAATTTTTGTATTTTTAGTACAGACAGGGTTTCACCATGTTGACCAGGCTGGTCTCAAACTCCTGACCTCAGGTGATCCACCCGCCTTGGACTCCCAAAGCACTGGAATTATAGGCGTGAGCTACCACGCCCAGCCAGGAATGATCTAAAATGCAAATATACTTACAGTGTTCTCCTGCTTAAAACTCTTCTATGACTTTCTACTTTTTTCAAAAAATTCAAAAAATCCTCATCATAACATTAATACAAGGCCCTTCCTGACCCAGCTTTTATCTACACCCCCAGCCTGTTTCACCACCCTCCACTCCTATACTTACCCACACTCACCCAGTGCCACCGTCATCCACCTGAAGAATCCCTTCCTTGTCTGAGTCTCTGCACACACTGCAGCTTTTGCATGTCTCTCTGCCTGCTAACTCCCACTCATCCTTCAGCACTCCAATTCAGTGCCATCTCTCCTGTGCAGCTTTCCTGACAGCTCTCTGCCACATATGACACAGGTGTCCTTCCTAGTGCCCTTGTACTTACCCTATCATATCACGTCTCACATTACATGGTTACTTTGTTTTTCCAGTAGACTGTGAGCTCCTTGAAACTAGAGACTTTTGAATGAATTAATGAATTTTAGATTGCCAGTAAGGTAATTATGGCTGTAATTAGATTCTGTAAGTATTCAGTTCCCCATAGTATATAACAATATACTACAAGCATATTAAGCATTCAATAAATATGCACTGACTAATCCTGCTAAAACTTTCTCAGTAAAACCCCAGACAGCTAACGCTTTCCTAGGATTAGAACATTAGGCTTTTCTTCTGGTTCCAGAGTTATAATATGGTTTGACTACATTTAAAAACACTAAAAATACAAACTTCACCTCCTATTTTTTCCCTTTGATCCTTGCTCTTCTAATCACTCTCTTTACTGATCAGTCTATTTCATCTGCCTCTATCATCACTTCACACTCCTGTTAATGAATGAATCAAAATCTGACTTTTTTGCAATCCCTTACACTTGCTGCAATGTGAATCATAAAATAAAGAAACATTTCTTTTCTAGAATTTTACATATAAGGAAACCGAGGCTCAGAAGGGATAACTTCCTTAATATATTGCTACAAATTATTCACCAAGCTGGAACCCAGGTCTGACCGTATACTATGGTACTTCCTAGTCATTATTAGGCTTTGCATGAACAAAAAGCCAGGTATGCAACAATTATGGGGCAAATGAAGTAAATTTAAGACCACAGGCTGCTATTTATAAGGCTCTCATTAGCATATAGTTTTAAAAAATATAGCTAGCTTTTGAACTGTATTTTCTCCAGAATTATTTTATCATGACCACCTCAGATCTAATTAGAATAACAGAAGAAAACTCTAAGTCCATGTAGCCATTATGCTTTACTTACATAAATGAACACGACACATATTTGCACACTTTCTGCAAGTCTCTGAAGATTTCACCCGGGAGAGATTAAGAATAAAGAGCTAGCTTTGGTCTCAAGAAATAACAGATATATACAGAGGCTAGAAACTAGCCTGGCAAATAGCTCTACCTTTCTGTACAGTTTACCAGTTTAGTTTTGCTTTAGCCTAGTCACTCTCATATGAAAGTAGGTTCCCCATGTTTGTTGTGGGAAATTACACCTCCAACCCAAAGTTACTTGTAATTGGAATTCTGTGATGTTCTCTATGAAAAGCTGGGTATCAAATCTTTGATCAGAAACCGTTATCATGGCCAGGTGTGGTGGCTTACACCTGTGCTCCCAACACTTTGGGAGGCTGAGGTGGGTAGATCACTTGAGGTTAGGAGCTCGAGATCAGCCTGGCCAACGTGATAAAGCCCTGTCTCAACTAAACATACAAAAGAAAAAAATTAGCGAGGCATGGTCCCAACTACTCAGAAGGCTGAGGCAGGAGAACTGCTTGAACTGGGGAGGCAGAGGTTGCAATGATCTGAGATCCCACCACTACACTCCAGCCTAGGAGACAGAGTGAAACTGTCTCAAACAAACAAACAAAATGAAACAAAGAAAATAAAAGAAAAAAACCACTATTAAAACAATTTCTATGGGCAAAATTGAATTTTCATTTTTTTCTTATACCTTTCCAATAATTATAAAAATATACCATATGTACAACCATGTACTGTTATTTAATTTTTACAAGGTAGAAAATCTTATTCATGCACTTCTATTAAATGTTGCACATATTTAATGAGCATATAAATGAGTATGATTTATCATCTGCCTTCAAAGAACTAGCAACTTAGCAGGGACAGAAGACAAGAAACTAACCATATATGCCATCATAAAATAATAAAAAGATCATACAAAAGGCATAAACAAAGACATATGGGCATTTCAAAGAAGGCTCACATCCATGGGCTCAGAAAAGGCTACATGAAGAAAAGGACATTAGAATGAATCTTAAGAGGGGCCAAGTATGGTGGCTCACACCTATAATCCCAACACTTTGGGAGGCCAAGGTGGGCAGATCACTTGAGGTCAGGAGTTCGAGGTCAGCCTGGCCAAAATGGTGAAACCTCATCTCTACTAAAAATACAAAAATTAGCCAGGCATGGTGGTGGGCGCCTGTAATCCCAGCTACTCAGGAGGCTGAGGCAGGAGAATTGCTTGAACCCAGAAGGCAGAGGTTGCAGTGAGTCGAGATCACGCCACTGTGCTCCAGCCTGGGCAACAGAGCCAGACTCCATCTCAAAAAAAAAAAAAAAAAAAAAAAAAAGAATCTTAAGAGGATAAGTAGTAGTCCCACTGTTAAGATGAGGGGAAAAAGAGTGTTTTAGGCAAAGAAAACAACATAACAAGAAGTCCCAAGGTGGAAGGGGATGACACGTATTAAGGAAATATTATGTAATCAACTTAACCAGAGTATAGGGAAATAATAGCAAAACATAAAAAAAAAGTATGTTGTCATACTCTTGTCAGTGGTGACCTAAACAAACTTGCTAAAATATGACAAACTTGCTAAAATATAAACAAACTTGCTGAAATATAACTTTTTCTACCACATAAATGTGAGAAAAGGCAGGAGGAGGCACTTCCAGGATGGTGGAGTGAGGACCTCCAAAGATTTACACCTCCATGAAAGCAAGGAAAACACACACACACACACACACACAAAATGGTCAAAATCCACTTTTTCAGAACTCTGAAAGTTAACCAAAGGCAAATAATCCAAGGAATGTTTATACAAGAAAAATGGATAACTCTCAGTAAACAGAATGAGTTGTGACATTTTAATTTGCCCCATTCTTCTCTCCCCTTCTCTGAGGAAGACTTAAAAATTAACACCCTCGCAAACATGGTAGCTATGAACATCACCAGCCCAGTAGCCACTTAAGGGGGCAGAACAGATTAGGAGCTACCCACAAAACAGCATCCTCAACGAACGTTCACCATTTAACCTAAGAGCTCCCTGGAAAAGCTCCATTCTCAGGGATTATTTGTATTTGACCTGAATTACAATTCCCTGAATGTGAACAGTTCTATCCCCAGGGAATTAGTTAAAAATAATTAGAGACAATTGTTTAATGTCACAACTACCCACCGTAGTAATAATAGTTGGGAAAAACAAGACACTGATTTAAAAAAAAAATACTGGCCAGGTGCGGTGGCTCATGCCTGTAATCCCAGCACTTTAGGAGCCCAAGGAGGGTGGATCAGGAGACCAGGAGTTCGAGACCAGCCTGGTCAACATGGTGAAACCCTGTCTCTACTAAAAATACAAAAATTAGCTGGGTGTGATGGTGTGTGCCTGTAACCCCAGCTGCTCAGGAAGCTGAGGCAGAAGAATCACTTGAAACTTGGAGGTGGAGGTTGTAGCAAGCCATGATTGGGCCACTGCACTCCAGCCTGGGTGAAAGAGCAAGACTCTGTTTCAGATAAATAAATAAATTTTAAAAACCAAAAAATAAATATGAAAAACTGAGGAATGAAATGTCCATGGGGAGCTTAGAAAAGTTGTAACATATTCCTGAGAATCTAGAAGGCATGTACATGACCTGAAGACACTTGAGAAGGCTCTCATCTTTCACTGCTGGCTGACCCTGATGTTCTGTACAAGCAGAAAAAAATGAATGCTAAGGCACATTTATAAACTAATGCCGCGTCGAAGGGTGCCACAACACACACACACACAGACACTTCCTTAATGAGCATATAAATGAGCATATTATATCCTCCTCAGTAAAGGCTACAAGATTTATAGGTTCAAGACATTTAAGGAAATTTGTCCACTTACTAGCAGGCCACCGAGCTACCAAGCAGACGCATCACTGGTTACACAGGAAACAGTATACACACTTTACAGAAAGTCACAAAACAAATAGCAACAACAAACTTCAGGAGAGAACTGGTCAGATTTCCAGAATAGCGACATTATATGATTTAAAATATCTACTATTCTACAAAAAATTTTTGGCCAGACACGGTGGCTCATGCCTGTAACCCCAGGACTTGGGGAGGCCAAGGTGGGTGGATCATGAGGTCAGGAGTTTGAGACCAGCATGGCCAATGTGGTGAAACCATGTCTCTACTAAAAATACAAAAAAAATTAGCTGGGCATTGTGGCGGGTGCCTGTAATCTCAGCTACTGAGGAGGCTAAGGCAAGAGAAACACTTGAACCCAGGAGGTGGAAGTTGCAGTGAGCCGAGATCACACCACAGCACTCTAGCCTGGGTGGCAGAACAAGGTTCTGTCTCCAAAAAAAAAAAAAAAAAAAATTGTGAGACACAAATAGGAACAAGAAGCTCAGATGAGGAAGCCCAGATGTTGGATTACTAGACAAGGGCTTTAAACAAGCTACTATAAATAAGTTCAGAGAACTAAAAGAGATCACATCTAAAGAAAGTTAATTATGAGGATGATTTCTCACCAAATAGGAATTAAATCTTTACCAAGAAAGGGATAGAAATTATTTTTTAGAAAAGAACCAAATGAAAAATTCTGGAGTTGAAAAGTATAGGAACTAAAATAAAAAATTTACTAGAGAGGGTCAATGGCTGACCTAAGCAGGCAGATGAAAGACAACAATTACCCAGTCTGAAGAACAGAAAGAAAACTAGTGAAGAAAAATGAACACACCCTCAGATTTGTGGGAGATCATCAACCATACAACATATGCATAATAGAAATCCCAGGAGAAAAGAAAAAAAGGAAAAAGAATAATAGTTATGGAAAAAATGGCTGAAAACTTTCCAAATTCAATGAAAAACACAAATCAACACCTCCAAGGAACTCAATAAACATGAAAAAGGAAAAACTCAGAGATCTCGCATAGACACATCACAGTAAAACTATCAAAAGCCAGAGACAGACCATCTTAAAGGTAGCAAGAGAAAAACAACTCATCACATACAAAATCCTCAATATAAACAGCAGATTTCTCGGCTGTGCACAGTGGCTCACGCCTGTAATCCTAGCACTTTTAGAGTCTGAGGATAGGAATTCAAGACTGGCCTGGCCAGCATGGTGAAACCCCGTCTCTGCTAAAAAGACAAAAATTAGCCAGACATTGTGGCAGGTGCCTTGTAATCCCAGCTACTCAGGAGGCTGAGGCAGGGAAATGGCCTGAGCCCAGGAGGCAGAGGTTGCAGTGAGCTGGTATTGCACCACTATACTCCAGCCTGGGTGACTGAGCAGGACTCTGTCTCAAAAAAAAAAACCCAGAAAGAGACAAGTAGAATCAGGATTACAGAAAGACGCCCTTAATGCAGCATGGAAATGTTATGTTGTGATCAGTGGTGCTACATAGCTATTCTTTTAGGAGATGCATGTCCAGACCTTGACTTGTTGGCCCAGGCTGTAGAGAGAGCAAGAAGAAAATGCAGTAGTAACAGATCCTTGGGGATCTGTTTCTATTTCTGAAATGTGAGGAGTTAAAACAAAAGCTAAGCTTTCTCTGTCTTCCTGTGGCTCCTAGGATAGCTGTGCCTCTCACCTAGCCCTTCCTTTATCTTCTCGGAACAGATGCTCCTCTAGAAGGAGAATGTTAGCAGGAGAGAGCAACAGGGTTTAAAGAGGGGATCCCCTTCCAAAGAGGTTCACCACAAATTGGATTCTAACACATGAGATAGCAGCCAAGGAGGTGTTCTGAGCCTCTAAAAAGGATATTATATGTCAAAGGTAACAGAAGATCTAGGCATCATGTCTGATTGACTTAGGGAATCTTCAGAAGAAGCCTTTGAAATTTGCATTCCAGTCCTGTGAGAAGATGACCCTGCAAGCAAGGAAGGTGGTAGAAGCTAGGAGAAGCCGTGGCCCTAAGACGGGGCTGTAAACATTGTGGTTTTCTAAGGCCACCTGGGTGCATAACTTTGGCAGCTATGATTAAATCTCCAAAAGGTGGTGAAGAACATATTCCAGAACAAAAAAAGAAAAGTCTTTCCACAGTTTAAGAATGTGGGGGACTATTGCTGGAGGAGATGGAGTGCATGGGAGAGAAGATGCTCTTTCTTCTCCAGCCAGGGGCTATGGGGTGGCTAGTCAGGTAAATCCCCCGTCATGTTCCATGTGCACACCAATACACTCAGAACAAAAGAAAGACACTTGAACAGGGTTGAGGAAGCGATTAGGCCTACATCGATTTGGTAATGTGGCTCTAAAATAGGTAGAAACTCTCTTGCAAGGTCAAGGTGACAAAACCTCTGGGGACTTCCTGGTCAAGCCATAGCTATCAGCCTTAAGGAAAGACTACCAGGCCTTGAGGAAAGGCCAGGTGAGTGCAGGCCCAAGTCCCTGCAGCTGCAAGCCCTGAGCCTGACCCTGAGGTGCAGCCAGGGAGACTGGAGTGGCAGCTCTGTCCCCTGGGAGCTGTGCCTCAGGACTTGGTCCTCACCTTGGCAGATTCTGGGGCAGTCAGCAGCCCCTTCAGGGATCTTACTCCCAGAGCTGCCAAGCAGGGTGGACATCCTCCCTGATGGGACTCTTGCCTACCAGGGCTACTCACCACCATGTGACCTTGAACTCATAGATGGGGCGCTTGCAGTAGTAGTGGTCCATGAGGTGCTTGTCACACACCCCGATGCACTGGTGGTCTACAGTGAGGCCCTGGGCTGAGAGGTCCATGACCAGGCAGTGCAGCAGGTCATAAACATCAGCCACAGCCTCCCAGGGCCCAAAAGACACATCCACTTCACAGTGGTACTCAAAGAGCTGCCTGTCACTCTCACTCCGCTCAAAGCGCAGGGAGTTGAGGAGCGGACACTCAAACGGGGTGATGGGCATCTTCTCCTTGAAGACACAGACCTTGAGCTTGGCAAAGCGGGCCTTCCACTGGACCACACGCAGCTGGGCAATCTCCACAATCCGCTCCAAGTGGTCTATGAGGGTGAACACAACGCCCATTACCGGGGTGAAGGGGCAATTCAGGCCGGCAGAGATACACAAATAAACAGTCCTGAAGATGGCAGGATGCAGGAGGGGAACGACAGATTTCCCAGGGGAGGGACCGAGGGGACCAATTAAAGGCACAAACTTAAACAAGGGTCATGGTTCTGCACAGCAAAGGGAAACCAATGGGACGAGGGCTGTCCTGAAACACAATTTGCTGACTGGGACGGACAGGCCAGGTAGGCCCACCTTAACCTGAATCTCTCTAGCTTGACTGTCATAGGCAAGGTAGGCACACCTTAACCTGAATCGCCCCGCCTGACTGGGAGCGAGGATACTCCCTCCCATCTTGAGTAATCTGGATGAATGCTGCCCTCAGTGTTCTGGTAGAGACCTAAAGACTCGCAGATGCCTTGTACACCTCCTTCCTCATACCCACCATCCTGGGCAGCTGACTCTCACCTTTGTAATAGGGCATGAGTCCCAGAAATGCCTGGCGCACCTTCTCGCCCTTCAGAGGCTGCATGTTCTCCAGCTGCTCCAGGAGGGGCCCGATGGCATAGTACTGGGCCTCTTTGTACACAGCCTGAACATGCTCCCTGGGTGGCAGGTCCCCTGAGCGCAGGAAATTCAGCACATCTCTGAGCAGGAAGGAAAGAGTGTCAGTGAAATGGAGCTCATGCTCCTGGGCAGTGCCACACAGTGGTTGGACAGAATCCAAAACCAGACTGCCAAAGGTGTTACACTGGGTAAGTGAACTTAACCTCTCCATGCCTCAGTTTCCTTGTCTGTAAAATTGGAGAAAACAATAAAACCTCATAATGTATTAGGGAATTAAGTGCTTAGAAAATCCCTGGCACACAGTAAAGCTTCAATAAGTGTTATTAGTTGCTGTTATCAATAGGCAACTACAATTACTATTATTAGGTATAATATTAGGTATTATAGTTTTAAAACTGAGGTGAAATATTCAATACATGTATAAATATTAACTGTACAGTTCAATCTTTTTTATAAGTATGAATACACCCATCCAGCCACCACCTAGATCAAGATAAAACATTTCCATTCCTTAAAGTTTCTTGTGCCACTTCCCAGTAAATCCCTACAGAAACAACCACTCTAACTTCTCCTCCTATCATTAAAGATTAGTTTTGCCATTTCTTGAAATTCATATTAATAGAATTATATAGTATGTTCTCTTTCGTACCTGGCTTCTTTACTTCAACATAATGTTTTTGAAATTTACCCACCACATTGTGTGTACCAGTAGTTTTTAAAAACTGATTATTATTATTTATGTAAGTATACGTTTACACGAATATACTATAATTTATTACCCTGTTGTCTTGTTGACAACAGGTATTCTTACATAAATAATAATAATAATAAAATAATAAAACAACCCCAAACTGGGTTGCTGCCAGTTTTTGGCTATTACAAGTAAAGCTGGGATGAACATTCCTATGTAAGATCGTCAGGCTGGGTGTGGTGGCTCACGCCTGTGATCCCAGCACTTTTGGAGGTCGAGGTGGGAGGATCACCTGAGCTCAGGAGTTGGAGACCAGCCTGGCCAAAACGGTGAAACTCCATCTCTAGTAAAAATACAAAAATTAGCCAGGTGTGGTGGCACACACCTGTAATCCCAGCTACTCGGAAGGCTGAGGGGGGGAAACTGCTTGAACCCGGGAAGTGGAGGCTGCAGTGAGCTGAGATCATGCCACTGCACTCCAGCCTGGGTGACTGACACTTCATCTAAAAAAAAAAAAAGGATTTTTAGTGGACACAAGCACAAATTTCTTTTAAGTATGAGGAGTAGCATTGTTCAGTCATAAGTTAACTGTGTGGTTAACAAAGTGGCTGCTGCATTTTACATTCCCACCAGCAATGTAGAAGGGTTTTTGGTGTTCCCCATCCTTGCCACTAGTATTACTCTGTAGCTATCAACAGCAGATAAAATGCCTAACCTTAATGTCTGAACAAACTGGTTCCAGGGCTGAATAAAATCACATATTACATTTTCTTAAAAAAAAATTCAGTCTTTCTAATTCACTTTACAAATCCTGTTTTTTTTTTTTTTCTTTTTTTAAGAAATAGGGTCTTGTTCTGTCACCCAGGCTGAAGGGCAGTGGTACAATCATAGCTCACTGCAGCCTCTGACTCCTAGGTTCAAGCAGTCCTCTTGCCTCAGTCTCCTGAACAGCTGAGAACACAGGTGCGAGCCACCAGCTTTTTAGATTCTTTAACGCTAACAGTCATCAGATAAATCAATGGTACAAGTGGAAAAGAGTGAGTAAACCTGAAGATTATGCTGCTACCTCATTAAGAGCTTAGTCTATGACCTAATACAACACCAGCTAACACTCGCTAAGTATTACTATTAAGCATTAATCAGATCCAGCCATAGCTGACTCTACACCCACATCCACCATGGTCCAGCTTCAGCAGAGGCATTTAGACCAGAGTGTGACAAGCCGATGACAAGACAGACCCCAGGTGGAGGCCCAAGCAGCCTTCATGTTAGGTGCTTTTGGGTACATAAGCTGCACAGCAAGAAATGCACCTTGAAGAATGCCCTGAACCCCCTATTTTATCTGGGTCATTCAACAACTTCATCTGCGCTGATGAATCACAGGTCACAGGAGCTCATCAGCCAAAGTATGAATAGCGCCATCTCCTGCTTTCTGCCATGTCCTTGCCTGGCGCTGTCACTCTCTAGCTGTGGCCACCTGGGCACAGGCAATTCCACCTCAAATCAAACTCGGATCCGCCTCCCCAAAATCCCTTCTAGATCTTCAGCAAACCTTGGTGAGCTCTGAAAAACAAAACTCTGGGGAAAGACCCAGCTAAGAGTGCTGTGGGAGCCGCCAGCTGAGGCCAGCACTTTCCTACCCCAAGCAGCCTGCAAACAAACATCTTTTTATAGTTCTGCAGAGCAATGTGACACTTTGTTTTCTCAGCACTGAGGCAGCTGATAGGCCACTGGGGAAACCCAGATGCATCCAAGCAAGTTATCTGACCAGGGGCTCCTTTCTGAGAATAAAAATGACCTTTCCCAAAATGTGGGCAATGCTACTTGGAGGCCAGCTCAGAGATGTTGTGATTGGAGTTTCTGCCTCCCTGGGCGTTTGGTTCAAGGTCTCTAGTCATCTACAATGTCAGACTGAAGGGGCTAAGAGTTCCAGCCACATACTCTGAAAAGGACATGGCTAGGGGTCACACCAAGGCTCTTTACATAACCCTCACTGACAAGCCTGTGCAGCAGCTATAATTATTTCTCATTTCACAAACACGCACCTGAGACATCAAGTCCTTCAATTGTTTGGGTGTAAGATTGTCAGAAGTCCTTTCTTGGGAAACGTTCTGTGTTCTTTTTTAGGAGACAGAGTCTCGGCCAAGTGTGGCCTGTAATTTCAGTACTTTGGGAATCTGAGGCTGGAGGATCACTTGAGTCTAGGAGTTTGAGAACATCCTGGGCAACACAGTGAGACCTCATCTCTACAAAACATCAAAAATTAGCCAGTCATGGTGGTGCGAACCTCTAGTCCCAGCTACTTGGGAAGCTGAGGCAGGAGAACTGCTTGCACCTGCGAGGTCAAGGCTGCAGTGAGCCGTGCTCGTGCCACTGCACTCAGCTTGGGCAACTGAGCAAGACAGTCTCAAAATAAAAAATAAAATAAATAAAAAAAGGACAGTCTCACTCTGTTGCCCAGGCAGGAGCACAGTGGGAAGATCATGGCTAACTGCAGCCTCCAACTCCTGGACTCAAGTGATCCTCCCACCTCAGCCTCACAAGTACCTGGGACTACAGATGAGTGCCACACCTAGTTGCTATTTTGTTGTTGAGATGGTGTTTTTCCATGTTATAGTGTTAAGTGACAGTAACAACAGAGGATTTTTTAAAAAACACTTCTTGGCAAAATTAAAGGAGAACAACCCTGTATCAGTCTTTCATCTTTTTTTGTTGTTTTAAACTACTGAAAGTCTGGGAACCACTGCTACACACCATGCTTCCTTCCTATGGCAATGCTGAGCCCCAAAATCTGCATCTAAAGGTACTCTCCAAGTTGTTTTAGACGACCCCTTCCATGTGGAATTACACTTATTCCTCTCCACACAGATGACAACTTTCTGAGTCATTTTGGAATAGTAATACTTAACATTTATGGAGCTCTTTAAACCTTTTCCAAAGATACTTCATTCCAATCCAGGTGTTTGCTCCGTATTAGAGATAACAGGATTGAAGCAGAGAGGACGAAAGCCATGGAAAACAGTTTTAGAGCTCACATGGAACAATGGAATCAGTGCCGGGAGCTGGCAGTGAGGCCCTGGTCTGCAGTCTATGGTCTTGTGCTCTTTCCCTCAAACCACATCATTTCCCCAATGACAGTGCACAAAAAACAGCACCCCTGTGACTGATGACTTTTTTCAATTGCAGGGATTACTTCTAAATTTTTGCTAATTTTCCCATGACACTGTGTGTATAGAGCTTGCTATCCCAGCACAACACCGTCTGCTTCCCAAGAGTATTACCTAGCCCAGCCCACGAGGGCTTCTATCCATTGCCCTGGGACTCCACATACCACATGCTCCTGGATCTGGCACTACCTTGGTCCCTGCCTCCTAGGAGCCATGTTCGGTGTTCAGTAATGCTTCACCTTCCCTCCTCTTTATTTTTTATTTGTAGAGATGGAGTCTCACTGTGTTGCCCAGGCTGGTCCCAGACTCTTGGCCTCCCAAAGTGCTGGGATAACAAGTGTAAGCCACCACACCCAGCATTTTTTCCCTTCTCTTGCTTTTACTGTTTGTTTGTTTGGAAGTAGGGTCTTACTGTGTCACCCAGGCTGGAGTGCAGTGGCACAATCATGGCTCACTGCAGCCTCAACCTCCAGGGCTCAAGCGATCCTCCCAACTCACCTTCCTGAGCACCTGGGACTACAAGCGCACATCACCACGCCTGGCTAATTTTTACTTTTATTTTTGTAAAGGCAGAATCTCACTGTTGCCCTGGCTGGGCTCAAGCAGTCCTCCCAGCTCAGCCCCACAAAGTGCTGAGATAGATTACAAATGTGAGCCACCATGCCTGGTATCTTTTCCTTTCTCTTGTCATTTCAGGTGCTGACATGATAGTATCACACACATTAAGTAAGACCGGTGGAAGCCCCGGCGCATCAGCACAGCAGCCTGTCTGTGGAAGCCATGGGGTGCCCGCTGACCATGGACACATCTATGAACTGGCCTGCCCCTTATTTGCAGACAGCGCCTTGCCCTGTTCCGTAGGCAGCTGAAGAGTAGGTGTCAGCGACCACTAAGGCATCCTGCTGGATTCTCTAGAAAACATCTTTTTCTTTTCTTTTTTGTATTCATCCAACCCGAAATGCCTTTTTTTTCCTCCCAGTTGTAGTAGGGACGGGGCCTCGCTATGCTGCCCAGGCTGGCCTCCAACTCCTGCCCCCAAGGGATCCTCCCTTCCAAAGTGCTGGGATTACAGGCGCCAGCCACCACGCGTGGTCAGACACCATCAGCTCTGGCGGGGGAGGGGCGCAGGCGGGCGAAGGGGCCGCAGGTCCGTGGGCCCCGCCCCCAGCCTGGAGCCCCCCCACCCGCCAAGGTCAGCTCTGCCTGGCCCCCGCTTCTCCCCCGGCCCGCTGTGCACCCCTGGTACCTCTTGGGGCAGCAAGGGCAGCCCGTGTCCCGGCGTCGTGGCCAGCTCCGGAAAGCCGTCTTCGGCGTCGAAGCTGGACATGGCACCGTCCTGGCGACTGCTGTCGGGCTCCCGCCCCGTGGCGACCACCACCCCTCTGGCTCTGGGCAGCGGGCTCGGCTGCCCTGGGCACTCCCTACCGCCGAGCAGCGCCTGGCATGACGCGGCCGGCTGCGGGCGGGCCTGAAGGGGCGAGAGGCAGCGCGCGGGCGGGAAGGCTGCGGCGTCCTTAGCGTGACGCGCTCACGCCCGCTCGCCGGCCGCCCCGGCCACCTCCTGCTGTTGGCTGAGGCCGCCCTGATTGGCAGGAAGCTCGCCCAGTGGAAGAGCAGGCAGCGCATGCGGCGGGCCCTGAGTGGTTCCTGAGCGGCGGCCCGCTGGCCTGACGTGCTCTGATTGGTACTTTAACCAGGGGCGCGCCCTCTGCCGGAGACCGGGCGGTGCCGCGCCGGCAGCCTCTCCTAACGGGACTCTTCAAGTTGTCCGTGAGGACAGTGACGCTCTACCCCTTCACACAGGGCTTACGACTTACTCCTGCGTCTGTCCCCAAGACAGCGGGTCCCTGTCAATGGAGGCCCTGAGCAGCGTTTCCTGGAGGACGTGGCGGGAGGAGGGCTGGGGTGGCTGCGGCCCCGCGACCGCGGCGGGCCCCGCCCTGAGCCGCAGGGCGCCGCCCGGGTGTCCAGTCCTTCCCCATTCACTCACGCAGGAATCCGAACGGGAGAACCCAAAACAGGAGCACTTGAGTCCAATGAATAATGACGGTGACTCCCCACCGAGACACGCAGATGGAGGCAGGCCCTTCCCCAAGATGCTCCGGGCAGGGAGGCGGAGTCCGGCCCCAGAGGCTGGGTCTCCTGGGCATCAAGGTTCTCAGCCCGTTCGCGCCGTTTTCTTTCTTTAAAAGACGGAGTCTCCCTCTGTTGCCCGGGCTGGAGAGCACTGGTGCGATCATAGCTCACTGCGACCTCCAACCCCTGGGCCTAAGCGAGCCCCCCGCCTCAGCCTCCCGAGTGTGCGCGCCACCACACTCAGCTGATTTTTAACAATTTTGGGGCCCCCGGAGGTCTGGCCCGGGGCAAGCCGGGCTGAGCGCGACGCGGAACTGTAAAAATAAAATAAACAATTTTGGCCGCGAGCTGGCTCATGCCTGTAATCCCAGCACTTTGGGAGGTGAGGCAGGTGGAGCACCTGAGGTCAGGAGTTCGAGACCAGCTTGACCAACATGGTGAAACCTTGTCTCTACTAAAAATACAAAATTAGCCAGGCGTGGTGGCACATGCTTGTAATCCCAGCTACTCAGGAGGCTGAGGCAGGAGAATCGCTTGGACCTGGGAGGCAGAGGCTGCAGTAAGCTGAGTTTGCGCCACTGCACTGCAGCCTAGAAAAGAGGGAACACCCCGTCTCAAAAAATAATAAATACTTTTTTTTGCATAAATGGGGTCTTGCCATGTTGCCCAGGCTGGTCTCTTACTCCTCGCCTCAAGTGATCCTCCCTCATCAGCCTCCCAAAGGCCTGGATGACAGCCATGAGGAAGCATCCTGCTTGTTTTCAAACCATTTTTACCTCGGTTCTTCATCTGATTCTCACAGTGTAGTGACAGAAAAGAAAACTGAATCAAAGAAAACTAGACAGCTCCAGGAGGGCAAAGATCAGCTGGTGGCACAGCACTTCCTCTGTTAGACCATCACTCTCCCAGCTGCAGGAGTCTCCTCGGTCTGTTTTCTCCAACTGCAGTTGCTTCAAAATCCCTGGAGGGGGACCTTGTTTAAACACAGATAAAAAAGAATGAAATCACATCATTTGTAGAAACGTGGATGGATGTCCTTATGTTAAGTGAAATAAGTCAGGCACAGAAAGTTAAATGTCGCATGTTCTCACTCATCTTTGGCAGCTAAGAAAAGGGGATCTCATAAATTTAGAAAGTAGAAACGTAGAGACCAGAGGTTGGGAATGGTTGGGTGAGAAATGAAGAGATTCAGGTTAATGAAGGACTTACAATTAGATAAAAGGCTTATGTTCTGTTGTTGGTTTTTTTTTTTTTTTTTGAGACGGAGTTTCACTCATGTTACCCAGGCTGGAGTGCAATGGTGCGATCTCGGCTCACCGCAACCTCTGCCTCCTGGGTTCAGGCAATCCTCCTGCCTCAGCCTCCTGAGTAGCTGGGATTACAGGCACGCACCACCATGCCCAGCTAATTTTTTGTATTTTTAGTAGAGACGGGGTTTCACCATGTTGACCAGGATGGTCTCGATCTCTTGACCTCGTGATCCACCCGCCTCGGCCTCCCAAAGTGCTGGGATTACTGGCTTGAGCCACCGCGCCCGGCCTGTTCTGTTGTTTAAAGCACAGTAGAGTGACTATAATTAACAACAATGTCTATTTCAAAATAGCTGTAAGACATTTTGGGAAGCCAAGGTGGGAAGATACCTTGAGTCCAGGAGTTTGAGACCAGCCTGAACAAAGTAGTAGACCTTGCCTTTACAAAAAATTTAAAAATTTATATAGCCAAGTGTGGTGGCACACATCTGTAGTCCCAGCTACTTGGAGGCTAAAGCAAGGAGGATCTCTGGAGCTGCAGTGACCTGAGATTGCATTCCAGAGCCTAGGTGACACAGTGAGACCCTGTTCCAACAACAACAATAACAAAAAGCT
The DNA here is from genome assembly GCF_009761245.1 of Sapajus apella. NCBI lineage: Eukaryota > Metazoa > Chordata > Mammalia > Primates > Cebidae > Sapajus > Sapajus apella. Next base: position 689,406 of record NW_022437086.1, on the reverse strand, counting down.
AGAAGGGAGGATTTGAATTGTTTTTTAACACATAGGTAAATTCCCAAAGTGATGGATACATCAAATGCTCTGACTTGATTATTACACATCCTATGCGTGTAACAAAATATCACAGACACCCCATAAATATGTAAAATACTGTGTATCCATAAAAAGTAAAAACAAAAGATAAACACAGAGTCCCAGTCCCACCCCCAGAGAATCTGAGTTGATCAGTCTAGGGTGAAGCCCTTGGTAATTTGCATTCCTAACAAATTCCAGGATAATTATGATGCTGCAGGTCTGTGAACCACACTTTGAGTAACACTGCCCTAAAGGAGGCCCCTTTCGGCCTTGTCTTCCATTGCACGCTGTAGTCTTTCTCAAAAATACCTGTAACAAAATTTCCTCTTTCTTTTCTTTTTTCTTTTTTGGAGATGGAGTCTCACTCTGTCACCAGGCTGGAGTGCAGAGGTACGATCTCAGCTCATTACCACTTCTGCCTCCTAAGTTCAAGCAATTCTCCTGCCTCAGCCTCCTGAGTAGCTGGGATTACAGGCGCCCACCACCACACCCAGCTAATTTTTGTATGAGGTTTCACCTTATTGGCCAGGATGGTCTCAATCTCTTGACCTTGTGATCTGCCCGCCTTGGCCTCCCAAAGTGCTGGGATTACAGGTGTGCACCGCTGCACCTGGCCCCAAATCTCCTCTTTCAATCCTTATGACAGTTGGGATGTTTTAGCTGCACCAAGAAACCGCAACCAAAAGTGGTTTAAACAGCCCGGGAATTTTATTATCATACGTAACAGGAAGTCTGAGCAGACCTATGGTTGGTTCATTAAGTAACTCAACAAGGGGCAGGATTAGGTGGATCCTGCTGTAATCCCAGCACTTTAGGAGGCCAAGGCAGGCAGATACCTTGAGGCCAGGAGTTTGAGACCAGCTTGGGCAACATGGTGAAACCCCATCTCTAGTAAAAATACAAAAATTAGCTGGGTGTGGTGGTGGGCGCCTGTGATCCCAGCTACTAGGGAGGTTGAGGCATGAGAATCTCTTGAACCTGTAAGGTGGAGGTTACAGTGAGCTGAGGTCATACCACTACACTCCAGCCTGTACAACAGGAGCAAAACACTGTTAAAAAAAATCAGTTACAGGGACTCACATTTCTGATTTATTACTGCAGTCTGAGCAACATAGTCAGAACACATCTCTACAGAAAAAACAAAAAACAAAAGATACATTAGCCAGGTGTGGTGGGGAGTGGTATACTCTTAGTCATTCAGGAGGCTGAAGCAGTAGGAAATAAGCCTGGGAGTTCAAAACTGCAGTGAACTATGATCAATTGTGCCACTGCATTTCAGCCTGGGTTACAGAGCAAGGCCTGTCTCTAAAAACGCAAAAACAAAAAACAATAAAAAGGAGAGCTGGCCATAGTGGCAATGGCCCACACCTGTAGTCCCAACTCCACAGGAGGCTGAGGTGAGAGGATTGCTTGAGCCCCGCCTGGGCAACATAGCAAGACCCTCTCTTAATTTTTTTTTTTTTTTTTTTTTTTGTAACAGAGTCTCACTTACTCTGTTGCCCAGGCTGGAGAGCAATCTCTGCCTCCTGGGTTGAAGTGATTCTCTTGCCTCAGCGTCATGAATAGCTGGGATTGCAGGTGCCCACCATGATGCCTGGCTAATTTTTGTATTTTTAGTAGAGACGGGGTTTCACCATGTTGCCCAGGCTGGTCTTGGACTCCTGACCTCAGGTGATCCATCTGCCTTGGCTTCCCAAAATGCTGGGATTACAGTTGTAAGCCACTGTGCCTGGCCTACACAGCAACTTTTACTGCAGCAGCAGTGTACAGCAGCAGCAGAGGGACTGCTCCTTGCAGGCAGTGTGCCCACAGTAGCAGCTCAGAGGCAGTTCTGCACTCATATTTATGCCAACTTTTAATTATATGAACATTGAGGGGCAGTTTATATAGAAATTTCTAGAAGAGGATGGTAACTTGCAAGTAGTTGGGTTGCTGCCATGGAAAGGGGCAGTGTTGCCATGGCAATGGTAAACAGACAATGCACACCTTCGGATATGGAAAGCTACTTCCACCTCAGACCTATTTTAGTTAGTCTTCAACTGGATCTGGTGTCTGAGCTCCACCTCCAGAGTCCAGTCCTGCCCCCACACCTCACTTTTTTGTTTTCGTTGTTGTTGTTGTTCTTTTTTAGTTTTTGAGCTAGGATCTCCCTCTGTTGCCCAGGCTGGAGTGCAGCAGTGTGATCTTGGCCCACTGCAACTCCACCCCCTGAGCTCAAGCAATCCTCCCTCCTCAGCCTCCCAAGTAGCAGGACCACTGATGTGTGTCACTACGCCTGGCTAAGTTTTTGAATTTTTGGTAGAGATGGGGTTTCACCATGTTGTCCAGGCTGATCTCAAACTCCTGACCTCTGAAGATCTGTCTGCCTTGACCTCCCAAAGTGCTAGAATTATGAGCGTGAGCCACCATGCCCAACCCTACTTCACTCCTTTGAATACGACCCTTTTCTGGCTCTCTTCTGATCTCCATCTTTTTTCCATCTTTTTTGCAGGTCCCATTCTCCCCTCTCATCAATTCTTTTTTTTTTGAGACAGAGTTTCACTCTGTTATTTAGGCCGGAGTGCAGTGGTGCTTGGCTCATTGCAACCTCTGCCTGCTGGGCTCAAGGAATCCTCCCACCTCAGCCCCCAGGTAGCTGGGAGTACAGGTCACCTGTATGCAGGTAACCTCTGGTAATCCATCTGCCTTGGCCTCCCAAAGTGCTAGGATTACAGGCATGAGCTACCTTGCCTAAAAAAAAAAAAAAAAAAAAAAAAAAAAAAAAAAATCTTTTTAAGGATGAAAGAGCAAGGGAAGGCCAACCTTCTGACTCCACACCCTCAATTGATATTTCTCCCTTCGTTCCTCATGGATAAGGGACAAAGAATTGAAAGAATTGAGGGAAGTAAAGGACAATGAAAATATTTAGTGGGAGGATATTAGATTTGGACATGATAAAGTGTGAGGTGCCCTGGAAGACATCAGTGGGAGCTGTGAGTTTTATGTAGGATAAGGATCTGAAGCTAGAGAAAACTCTGGGTTGGAAATTTAAATTTAGGAATCTTTACTATACATCAGTGTAGTTGAAGCCATGCAAGCAGATGAAATCACCTTGAGAGAATATGCCGAATGGGAAAAGAAGCAAGCCAGTGACTAATTCTAGAATCCAACACTACAGAGTCGATGAGAGAAGGCTGGGTATGGTGGCTCACGCCTGTAATCTCAGCACTTTGGGAGGCTGAGGTAGATGGATCACCTGAGGTCGGGAGTTCCAGACCAGGCTGCCCAACATGGTGAAACCCGGTTTCTAGTAAAAATACAAAAATTAGCGAGTGTGGTGGCTGGTGCCTGTAGTCCCAGCTAGTTGGGAGGTTGAGGCAGGAAAATCACTTGAACCAGGGAGGTTGTGGTTGCAGTGGGCCAAGATCATGTCATTATGCTCCAAACTGAGTGGGAAAAAAAAAAATTTTTTTTTTTTTTTTTTTGCCAGCAGCCTCCTACAGCATAAAAGCTTGGCTAAGGGCTCACTGCTCTCAAATGCCCTTCAGTCACTGATACGCCCCATTTATTAACCACAGCTATTCCTTAGCTTGGACTTCTCTTCCCATTGCCTACTTCGTAAACGGCCAATAGTTCAGATTGGCTTTCTCATCTTTTTTTTTTTTTTTTTTTTTTTGAGATGGAATGTCACTTTGTCACCCATGCTGGAGTGCAGTGGCGCAATCTCAGCTCACTGCAACCTCCGCCTCCCTAGTTCAAGCAATTCTTCTGCCTCAGCCTCCTGAATAGCTGAGATTACAGGTGCCCACCACCATGCTCCATTAATTTTTTTTTGAGATGGAGTCTTGCTCTGTCACCCAGGGTGGGGTGCAATGGTGCGATCTCAGCTCACCGCAACCTTCACCTCCCGGGTTCAGGCAATTCTCCTGCTTCAGTCTCCCAAGTAGCCAAGATTACAGGCGCCCACCACCATGCCTGGCTTATTTTTGTATTTTTCATAGAGACGGGGTTTCACCATCTTGGCCAGGCTGGTCTTGAACTCCTGACCTCATGATCTACCCACCTTGGGCTCCCAAAGTGCTGGGATTATACGCGTCACCCACTGCGCTGGACCTCCTGGCTAACTTTTTTTTGTATTTTAATAAAGACGGGATTTCACCATGTTGGTCAGCCTGGTCTTGAACCCCTGATCTCAAGTGATCCACCTGCCTCGGACTCCCAAACTACTGGGATTACAGGCATAAGCCGCTGTGCCCTGCCCTCTCATCTGTTCTCTGGCCTTGCTGAAGCATGCTTCACTTGAATGCTGGAAGCTTGAAATCTAAAAGTTATTTTTTCCTAGAGTACCTTGTGTTTTGGGTTCTGCAGGTGATCCAGCCTTCACTACGTGGATGAGTGCCCTGGAGATTTGGAGAGCAAACATGAACACCGAATTGAAGACCATACACTTCTTGCTCTTTCTGCAGGCAAGCTTGGATACAGATGTGTCAATACTTTTTTTTTTTTTTTTTTTTTTTTTGCTGTGGCTGTAGCAGAGATCCCAGCATTGATCTCCAGCTTTCTGGGTGTCAAAAAACAGGGTGGTTGACCAGGCACTGTGGCTCATGCCTGTAACCGCAGCTCTTTGAAAGGCCAAGGTGGGCAGATTATCTGAGGTCAGGTGTTTAAGACCAGCTGGGCCACATGGTGAAACCGTATTTCTACTAAAAATATAAAAATTAGCCAGTCATGGTGGCGGGTGCCTGTAATCCCAGCTACTTGGGAGGCTGAGACTGAAGAATTGCTTGAACCTGAGAGGCGGAGGTTGCAGTAAGCCGAGATTGCATCACTGCATTTCCTGGGTGACAAATAAAAACTCTAGCTAAAAAAAAAAAAAAAAAAAAAAAAGTCAGGGTGGAGGCATCCATTTTGCTACTCTATTTATCTCTGTAATATCTCCAAAGTCTAGTACGATGCCTGGCAATAGTAGGAACTCAATAAATTGATATGTGAAAGAAGTTTGTGCTATAATCAAGCTCAAATAATTACCATTCGCCATAAATTTTTTCTCATCTATTTTATTGGTCTTATTGGTATTTGGAGGAATGAATTCCTGTTATTAATATCAGAGAGGTAGGGAATCCCAGGATACTATCATGCTGGGCTGGTGGGAAGGGGCTTCCCAAGTGGTGAGAGTCCCTGGGAGGAGTAACCAGAGCAAAGCATTCCGGTAAGGCTTTGGGGTGCACATTGGTCATGGTAGATATCTTCACTGTGCCTGATGACGCAGGTCCTGAAGCGCTCTCATCTCAGGCTCTTTGCATGTAGGCATTTTTCCTTTCTTTCTTTTTATTTTTTTTGAAACAGTCTTGCTCTGTTGCTCAGGCTAAAGTGCAGTGGTGCAATCATAGCTCACTGAAGCATCAAACTCCTGGGCTCAAGCGATCCTCCCATTTTAGCCTCCTGAGTAGCTAGGTCTACAGGCATGCACCACCATGCCCAGCCAATTTTTAAAGTTTTAAAATTTTGTGTAGAGACAGGGTCGCAGTATGTTTCTCAGGCTGGTCTCGAACTTCTGGCCTTGAGTGATACTTTCACCCTAGCCGTCACCTGTAATCCCTTCCAAAGTGCTGGAATTACAGGCATAAGCCACTGTTCCCAGCCTACATGTAAGCTTTTGATGAATGCTGTTTTGTATTTTTATTTATTTATTAATATAATCATATTAAATATTAAGTATATCACATATTTAATATAAATATATTAAATACTATAAGTATATATTATTAAATATATCACATATTTATTATATTAAATATATTTAATGTAAACCAAAAATAAACTGTAGATGAAAAAGTAACTCATATCCAGTATTCTATGAAAATAGTGTTTTTGAATTTAGTTTGAGAATACATAGTTGTCTTACCTAATATTACATGTTCCTTTATCATCATTATGTTTCTTTCTTTCTTTCTTATTTCTTATTTATTTATTTATTTTTGGAGACAGGATTTCACTCTGTCATGCAGGCTGGAGTACAGTGGCGTCATCATAGCTCACTGCAGCCTCAAAGTCTTGGGCTCAAGGGATCCTCCCATCTCAGCCTTCCAAATAGCTGGGACTACAGGCATGAGCCACTCTGCATGGGCAGTTTTAAAAACTTTTTGTTGAGATGAGGGGCTTGCCATATTGCCCAGGCTGGTCTTGAGCTCCTGACTTCAAGTGATCCTCCTGCCTGAACGTCCCAAAGTGCTAAGATTACAGGTGTGAGCCGCTGTGCCCAGCCCAGTCCTTACATCTCTAAGTTAGCTCTTGTTCCAGCCACCTCTGGAAGGACTGTGATCAAATCCCACAGGTGGGTGTAAGTATACTGGAGCCACTTCTTCAGTTCTCCTCCCACCCCGTGGCCAGTCTCTGTGTCATTTCCACTGGCTTGTCATTTCAGATTTAACCACAACACAGCTTCAATATCTATTATCTCAGTGTAATTTCGCTGGAAATCTAATCCCTGGCACCCAAATAAAATGAACCCTGTTTCCTAATGTCCCATCTTTTAGGTCTTCTCCACTCTGGGGGCTTCCTTCTCCCAACCCTCCCCACCCTCTTATGAACGGCTTTGGATTTGAGGCTGGAATGTACCTGCTTCTCTCAGAGGCAGGAGTAGAATACCAGGGAAAAACAATTTGCCATTTGGTGACTTCCAGCTCTGGAGTTCTGATATTTGTTGGGAATGTCAGACTTCTAGCTCTGGAGTTCTGACATTTGTTGCCAGCTGAGAGTTCTTTTGGTTGGCTAGAAACATTAAGGCATAGTGAAATATTAAAATATCTCAAGGCTTTGGGAGGCTGAGGTGGGCGGATCATGAGGTCAGGAGATCAAAACCATCCCAGCCAACATGGCGAAACCGTCTCTACTAAAAATACAAAAATTAGCTGGTGTGGCAGCACATGCGTATAGTCCCAGCTACTCAGGAGGCTGAGGCAGGAGAATTGCTTGAACCCGGGAGGTGAAGGCTGCAATGAGCTGAGATTGTGCCACCGCACTCCAACGTGGGTAACAGAGTGAGACTTTATCTCAATGAGTCAATCAATCAAACAAATTAAAATAAAGTATACAAGGCAGTATAGGATTTAAATAATCTGTAAGAGCAGGGGCGGGGGCAGGCATAGTGGCTCATGCCTATAATCCCAGCACTTTGGGAGACCAGGCAGGTAGATCACTTGAGGTCAGGAGTTTGCGACTAGCCTGGCCAACATGGTGAAACCTTGTCTTTACTAAAAAATACAAAAATTAGCCGGGCATGGTGGTAGGTGCCTGTAATCCCAGCTACTTGAGTGGCTGAGGCGGGAGAATCGCTTGAACCTTGGAGGCGGAGGTTGCAATGAGCTGAGATTGTACCACTGCACTCCAGCCTGGCTGACAGAGTGAGACCCCGTCTCTGAAAAAAAGAACAGGGGTCTGCAAAACTTTTTTTTTAAGAGACAGGGGCCGGGTTTAGTGGCTCACATCTGTAATTCCAGCACTCTGGGAGGCCAAGACAGGTGGATCACGAGGTCAGGAGATTGAGAACGTGCTGGCCAATATGGTGAAACCCCGTCTCTACTAAAAATACAAAAATTAGCTGGATGTGGTGGCGCGTGCCTGTAATCCCAGCTACTCGGGAGGCTGAGGCAGGAGATTCGCTTGAACCTGGGAGGTGAAGGTTGCAGTGAGGTGACATCGCACCACTGCACTCCAGCCTCATGACAGAGCGAGACTCAATCTAAAAAAAAAAAAAAAAAAAAGAAAAAAGAAAAGAAAAAGACAGGGTCTTGGAATACGGTAGTGCAATCATAGCTCACTGCAGCCCTGAGTTCTTGGGTTCAACCTATTCTCCCATCTTAGCTTCCCAAGTAGCTGGAGCTACAGGCGTGCACCACCATGGTCAGCTAATTTTTAAATTTTTGTAGGGACAGGGTCTTTCTATGTTGCCCAGGCTAGTCTCTAACTGCTGGGCTCAAGCAATCCTCCCACCTTGTCCTCCCAAAGCATTGGGATTATAGGCGTGAGTCACCCCATCCGACAAACTTTTTCAGTCAAGAACCCCATAGTAAATATTTTCAGTTTACCAGGGCATATGGTTTCTGTCTCAACTATTCAACTCTGCCCTTGTTGCGGGAAAGCAGCCATAGACAGACAAGAAAGACATTGATGAACAGGCGTGGCGACACTTGGCTCACTCACTGTAGTTGCCAACCCCTGCACAAGAAAACGAAATAAATCCTGACCACACTGTGATCCTTTCAAGTGTCTTCGGTCTAAGGTCCTAGTAGCTGACAACCTGCTTCATTTCTGCTTCAGTTTCAGTTATTCAGACTTGGTATGGTGGCTCATGCCTGCGGTCTCAGCTACTCGGGAGGCTGAGGCGGGAGAATTACTTGAACCTGGGAGGCGGAGGTTGTGGTGAGCCGAGATTGAGCCATTGTACTCCAACCAGGGCAACAAGAGCGAAACAAACAAAAAAGACTAAAATGGTATATTTTATGTTATGTCTATTTTACCACAATAAAAAAGTACAAAGAAAAAAGACAGCTGAATTCTCATATCTGCTTCTATATTTAATCTTTTGAAATACGTTGTTTTGATTAATGTTTCTGAAGAAAATCTGGCTTCACACAAATATGTAGTTGGAAACAGGAATCAGTAATTTTCTGATCTAATTGTGAATTTCATTCTTTGATACTCCACCAAAATTGGACAAGATTAGTTGCAATGTGAAATCTGCAACTATACTCATACACTTTTTGTTACATTTAAATTAATATAACAAAGACAAGTCTGTTCGCTCATGTGTATTGCAATGCTAGTTACAAAAATGAAGTTACAGAATTAGCCTAAGTGTCCATTAATGTATAAATGGAGAGAGAAAATGTACATATACAGCATGGAATACTATTAAGTCTTTATGAAGAGGGGATTCTGTCATTTGCAACAACATGGATGGCATTGGAGAATTTTCTAAGTGAAATAAGGCAAATTCCAAAAGACAGATACCACATGTTCTCACGTAAACATGGAAACTAAAACAATGGAACTCAGAAGCAGAGAGTATCCTGGTAGGAGCCGGGAAATGACAATTGAAGGTTACAGGGCCTCAGTTAAATAGTAGAAATACGTTTGGATTTTTTGAGATCTATTGCACAGGTTGATGAATATACTTAATAATTGTGTACTGTCAGCCGGCCGCAGTGGTTCACGCCTGTATTCCCAGCACTTTGGTAGGCCAAGGTGGATGGATCACCTGAGGTCAGGAGTTTAAGACCAGCCTGACTAACATGGTGAAACCCTGTTTCTACTAAAAATACAAAAAGTTAGCTGGGCGTGGTGGCCCATGCCTGTAATTCCAACTACTTGGGAGACTGAGGCAGGAGAATCGCTTGAACCCAGGAGGCAGAGGTTGCAGTGAGCTGAGATCTCGCCATTGTACTCCAGCCTGGGCAACAAGAATGAAACTATGTCTCAAAGAAAAAAAGACTGTGCACTGTCCATTTCAAAATTACTAAGGCGGTAAATTTCAAATGTTCTCACTTCAAAAAATGTTAAATATTTTAGGTTATGTTAATTTGATTGAGTCACTTCATTTTGTACTAAAAATTTATGACATCACTTTGTACCCATAAATATATGCAATGATACTTTCTCAATGTATAATAAAATTAAAAAACAGTCTGCTCTGTCTGGTTCTTCAAATGGATGGCAAATTCATGTCTGACTCTTCAAATGGATGGTGAATTCATGTATATCTTTGCAATGCCAGTCATTGGTCACGTGACAGACGTCTGTTGGCCAGGTGAGGTGGCTCATGCCTGTAATCCTAGCACTTTGGGAGGCCGAGGCAGGTGGATCACCTGAGGTCAGGAGTTTGAGACCAGCCTGGCCAACATGGTGAAACTCCATCTCTACTAAAAACACAAATATTAGCCAGATGTGGTGGTGCATGCCTGTAGTCTTAGCTACTTGGGAGGCTGAGGCAGGAGAATCACTTGAACCTGGAAATTGGAGATTGCAGTGAGCTGAGATTGAGTTACTGTTTTCCAGCCTGGGCAGCAGAGAAAGAAAGAAAGAGAAAGAGAGAGAAAGAAAGAAAGAGAGAGAGAGAGAAAGAGAGAGAGAGAGAGAAAGAAAGAGAGAGAGAGGAAGAAAGAGGAAGGAAGGATAGAAAAAAGAGAGAAAAAGGAAGGAAGAAAAAAGAGAGAAAGAAAGGAAGAAAGAAAGGAAGAGAGAAAGGAAGAGATAGGGAGAGAGACATCTGTTTACTGAGTTATCGAATGTCGCGGTTCTTAGCTGGGAGTTACTTTGCTCTCCAGTCTGGCACTGCCTGGAGAGATCAGCTGCCACACTTGGGGGTTGCTGGTGACATCTGGTGGATAGAGGCCAGAAACGCAGCTGAGCACCCCTCGGGCACTGAACAGTCTTCAGAGCAAAGAATTACACAGACCAGTGTGTTAACAGTGTGGAGGCTGAGAAACCTTAATCTCTTAATGTGGATACATTTCATTACACAATATCAAACATTGGCATTGTTAATATCACCACCAATGTTTTTAGAAAAGTTTTTTAATGTTGGGAAGCTGTCAAGGTCATGATGGTTGATACAATTCTCTAAAAACTCATTTTAGCTGTAAAGCTCATACTACAAAATTGACAAAAATGTAAATTTTATTATTTAAAACATGTATTTTGAGTTCGTTTTCTTTTTTTTTTTTTCTTTTCATTTATTCATTCTTTTTCAGACAGGGTCTCACTCCGTCGTCCTGGTTTGGAGTGCAATGGCGTGATCACAGCTCACTGCAGCCTCAAACTCTGGGGCTCCAGCAATCTTTCTGCCTCAGCCTCCCAAGCAGCTGGGACTACAGGCACATACCACCCTGCCTGGCTAATTTTAAAATTTTTCTTTTGTAGAGACCTGGTCGCTATGTTGACCATGCTGGTTTCAGACTCCTGGGCTCAAGCAGTTCTCCTGATTCAGCTTCCCACAGTGCTGGGATTATAGGATCCACCTCCCCTGGCTTAGTTATTTTTCTTGATGTTACAAACCACACTTCATTCATTTTCAATAATCTGTCTTAGAAATCCCCAAATTTAAAACATCAGTGTGTGTCAGTTGTACGTGAAATTAATAATGTTCCATGAAAAAAGGAGTTCCTGTTTCTCACAACTCAATCAATCACAGAACTTGTTTTCCTCGAGACAACCATCATACTTCTATATAGCACAAATGCTTTATGGGTATTCATTGTTTTTTGTTGTTGTTGTGAATGGGTGAGGTGAATAATGTAATAACTAACAATACAACTTGGTGCCATTTTTTTGATGAAGGTAGCAGTAGTTTTAGCCACCATTGCTTTTGAACCATCAGTGTAAATATCAATACAGTGGAAAGGCAAATTAAACCCTAGTATTAGCCAAGTGCAGTGGCCACACTACTCACACCTGTAATCTCAGCACTTTGGGAGGCCAGGCAGGAGAATTGCTTGAGTTCAGGAGTTCGAGATCAGCCTGGGCAACATGGCAAAACCCCGTCTCTACAAAAAAATACAAAAATTAGCTGGGTATGATGGCAGGTGTCTGTAATTCCAGCTACTTGGGAGGCTGAGGTGGGGAGGAACGCTTGGGCTTGGGAGGTTGAGGCTGCAGTAAGTTGCAACTGTGCCACCATGCTCCAGCCTTGGTGACAGAGTGAGACTGTGTCTCAAAATAAAAACAAAAACCAAAAAACCGCTAGTATTAGAAAAATATTGAACCCATGGGTCCCCAAAAGAGCCTCAGGAATCTTCAGGGCCCAGTGGTTATACTTTGAGAACTTCTGCTCTAGATGTATGTGAAAGAAATAAACCCCTCTTTGTTTAAGACACATAATTAAGCTTTTAAATACAAAACAACTTGTGCCTCTAGTTCTCAAATAATTTTTGGCAGATTTGCCAAAAAGTCAGCTATTATATAGAGGTAGAGACTCTTGAATTTGTAGTAATTTCCTTAAAATTATTGCAATATTTCAAAAACAATACTTGTTGATTTAAATAAACATTTTTTGTTTGTTTGTTTATTTTTTGAGTCAGAGTCTTGTTCTGTCACCCAGGCTGGAGTGCAGTAGCGGGATCTTGGCTCACTGCAGCCTTTGCCTTCTGGGTTCAAACAATGCTCGTGCCTCAGCCTCCTGAGTAGCTGGGATTACAGGCCTGCAACACCATCCCCAGCTAATTTTTGTATTTTTAGTAGAAACGGGATTTTGCCATGTTGGCTAGTCTGGTCCTATACTTCTGGCCTCAAGTGATCCTCCTGCCTGGGCCTCCCAAAGTGCTGGGATTATAAGCATGAGCCACTGCACTGGGTCAAACGTTGTTGACTTAAGTCAACAATATTTATTGCCGATTTCTGTTAAAGGCTGTAAATCACTGCAATGTCCACCATTTAGTATCTGATAAATAATAATAATAAAAAAAAACCCTTTGTATATACTGGATTAGAGTAAACCATACCACAAAACAGAACTCTATATCAGAAAACCTTGTTTAATTTTAGGGTAAATGAGATACATTTGTATACTAAAGTGCAGTAATCCTCAGGTTAGAGCAAGTGAAGAAATTATGGCACAGAGCCATTCTTTGCTTCTGTTTGCTTCTCAAACATTTCAAATATTTACTTTACAAATATATAAGATTTTCTTTTGAAACATGCCTCATATTCTTAGTAGCTCTGTGCTGTGTTCAAAAGTAGGGTAGCATGGCCTTCTCAGGCAGTTGTGCTTGGAGATCAGCACAGCACGCTCTCTTGTACCTATCCTCCCTGTTCCCAACTGTTACAAACAGTGAATATTTATTTGGTCTGTAACTGGGGACAGTAGAAAGGACACCAGCTGGGAATCAGTTTGGACCTGTGTCTGCTGAACCCCTGAATCCTTGGAAAAGTAAGTTACTTAATCTTTTCGAGTCTGAATTTTTTCACCTGGCCTATGACAATGAAAATACATATATCTCAGATTTACTATGAGGACTAACGGAAGTAAATTAAGCACATAAGCTTTTAGCACAATGCTAGGTGCATAATAGATGCTTCCTAAATGAGAATTATCGTTATCTTAGTTCAGTGGCTAAAGGACTTGTTTAGATTTTATAAGGTCTGCTTTCACAATTCTTTTTCAGTGGGTAAAGGTGAATACCCAAGCCTCCTCTGGTATGCTACTCTGGAAAGTTAAGTGCTTATGAGTGTGTCTTGGTTTTTTTTTTTTTTTTTAAATAAAACATTTTTAAAGGAAAAATTTTCTACTTCCTTTCTTATGACCATAGAGTCATTTAAAGAAGAAGAGTTCTCAGAGGTCAGGAGATCAAGACCATCCTGGCTAACATGGTGAAACCCGTCTCTACCCAACATACAAAAAATTAGCTGGATGTGGCGGCACACACCCATAATTCCAACTACTCAGGAGGCTGAGGCAGGAGAATCACTTGAACCCAGGAGGTGGAGGTTGCAGTGAGCTGAGATTGCGCCACTGCACTCCAGCCTGGGTGACAGAGTGAGACTCTCTGTCTAAAAAAAAAAAGAAAAGTGCTCTTATCCTCTTGATTTCCAAAGGGTATTTAATTTTAAGATGCTTTTGTGTGCTTATGGTTAAATGTATTACTCTACATTAGAAGTTGAATATTACATATTATTCATCAAATAGAAGCCCATCTAGCAAGACAGCCACAGTTTGAAACAGATCAATAGTGTGAAATAAAAACCAAAACTTATGAAAATACCTATATTATGTCCCCTAACTGATCTAAATTATATAGTAAGAATACAGCTTTTGTAAGTAATTTTTAAAAATGTTTATTTTTTTATTTCCAGCTCTTTTAGTGTGGCATGGCAGAAAGAAAAATGCGTATACCCACACAAATACCTGCTGACGGAGATACAGTTAAGTATATCTTTCAAATATAACTCTGCATTTTGTGCTTCAATAAGATTATATAGCTTCAAAATATTGACTTGGTAAACTGATGTAGGCATAGATGATAGTCTTGTTTGTTATGTTTGGGCATGAATTAGCTTTTATACTAATTGGAGTTAAATATCAATGGTGATTTAGAAAATCGTTACGCGTTTTTCGAGTCCAACAACCTTGTCAGTAGTGCAAAAGACTATTTCTATTTAACACCAAAGAAATTCAAAGTAAAGCTTCTGAATCTCCCAATAAGTGAGAGGAACAGTGCTGTTTTGATGGATGTATTTGCAGAATGAATGTGCTGACAATAAATAACTTTTCAAGGAAGTTATTTAGCAAATGGTTGGATAACTGCTTGCTGATTGTTTTACTGAGTGTGAGGTTGGACCAGTTTTTTTTTTTTTTTTTTTTTTGAGATGGAGTTTCGCTCTTGTTACCCAGGCTGGAGTGCAATGGCGCGATCTCAGCTCACCGCAACCTCCGCCTCCTGGGTTCAGGCAATTCTCCTGCCCCAGCCTCCTGAGTCGCTGGGATTACAGGCACGCGCCACCATGCCCAGCTAATTTTTTGTAGTTTTAGTAGAGATGGGGTTTCACCATGTTGACCAGGATGGTCTCGATCTCTTGACCTCGTGATCCACCCGCCTCGGCCTCCCACAGTGCTGGGATTACAGGCTTGAGCCACCGCGCCCGGCCTTTTTTTTTTTTTTTTAAGATGGAATCTCGCTCCGTCACCCAGGCTGGAGTGCAGTAGTGTGATCAGTGTGATCTCGGCTCACTGCAACCTCTGCCTCCTGGGTTCAAGCGATTCTCCTGCCTCAGTCTCCCTAGTAGCTGGGATTACAGGTGTGCACCATCATTCCTGGCCAATTTTTGCATTTTTAGTAAGAGACTAGGTTTTGCCATGTTGACCAAGCTAGTCTCGAACTCCTGACCTCAGGTGATCCACCCACCTCGGCCTCCCAAAGTGCTAAAATTATAGGCATGAGCTACTGTCCTCGGCCTAGGCTGGACTAAGTTTTATTTTAAGATTAGCCTTTGTACTAAGAAAACATATGGTAATTTACATGAAAACATATTAAGCGGGAAAGTAGTACAACTGAATAGGTGAAAATTGAGTTTCATAATTCTTTACAATGTATACATTTGACATGCAACTACGTTAAATAGTGTTTGTTTATGTCATTAATTAATAGATTTTGTCTTTGAGTTTTCTCTACCTCCACACATGCATTTTATTTTTTGCCTGTATATTCTTTTTCCTATTTTTATTTTTCAATTATGTACAAAATATACACACAGTGTATTAGTTACCTAGTGAAGAAATTACTCCCAAGTTCAGCGGCTTAAAAAATAAACATGTATTATCTTGTAGACTCTGCAAGTTAGGAGTCTGGGAAAGGTTTAGCTGGGTCGTCTGCTTCGGGGTCTCTCACAAGGCTGCAGTCAAGGACACAGCCAAGCCCACTGTCACTGTGAAGTTCAGCTGGGGCAGGATCTGCTTCCAATCTCACTCCATGGCTGTTGGCAGGATTTGGTTCCTTCAGGACTGTGAGCCTGAGGGCCTCAGTTCCCTGTTGGCTTTTGGACAGACACGTCCCTCAGTTCCTTGTCATATCACCCTTCCCAAGATAATCAGCACGTGGGAGAAGCCAGGGAGGGAACACCGGGAAACCACGATCTTTCAAAACCTAATGATAGAGGTGTCATTCCATCACTTGGCCATACTCTGCTCATTAAAAGCAAGTTACTATGCTCATCATGTTCCGTGCACACTCAAAAGTGTGAACAGTAGAAGGTTGGGATTATTGAAAACTATCTCTCAAGCTGCCCACCACAAATATTCTCGAATTACATTGATTTTTTTTAATCTCAAATTCTGTAATTACTCTCACGAAAACCTTGATTGATGAATGCATGTGGTATTTCAGAGAATGTGTTCATTTATTCCTTCGAAAACATTTAGTATTTGCCACATCTTGTGCCAGACAGTTCCTTGTCATAGACAGTGGGTATCTCACTCCTTGCCATCATGCGGCTCAGTTTAGTTCCACGTGGCTGGGGAGGCCTCAGGAAACTTATAATCATGGTGGAAGATGAAGGGGAGGCAAGGTGCCTTCTTCACGAGGTGGCAGAAGAAAATGAAAGCGCATTTTATTTTTTTGTTTATTAGTTTGAACCAGCAAACTACCCTGTGTTTTTCTTCTTTGACTCACTGTTACTCCTCTGGAGTAAATAGTTTATGTCACTTTTACTTTTTTTTTTTTAACCTTTTTTTAGAATTTTATTTATTTTTTTGAGATGGAGCTTCGCTCTTGTTGCCCAGGCTGGAGTGCAGTGGCACAATCTCGGCTCACTGCAGCCTCTGCCTCCTGGGTTCAAGCGATTCGCCTGCCTCAGCCTCCCAAGTAGCTGGGAGTACAGGCATGTGCCACCACGCTCGTCTAACTTTGTGTTTTTTAATAGAGATGGGGTTTCACCATGTTGGCCAGGCTGGTCTTGAACTCCTGACCTCAGGTGATCCACCTGCCTCAGCTTCCCAAAGTGCTGGAATTACAGACGTTAGCCACTGGGCCCGGCCACCCACCTTTACTTTTTTTTTTTTTTTTTTTTTTTGAGACAGAGTTTCGCTCTTGTTACCCAGGCTGGAGTGCAATGGCGCGATCTCGGCTCACCGCAACCTCCGCCTCCCGGGTTCAGGCAATTCTCCTGCCCCAGCCTCCTGAGTAGCTGGGATTACAGGCACGCGCCACCATGCCCAGCTAATTTTTCGTATTTTTAGTAGAGACGGGGTTTCACCATGTTGACCAGGATGGTCTCGATCTCTTGACCTCGTGATCCACCCACCTCGGCCTCCCAAAGTGCTGGGATTACAGGCTTGAGCCACCGCGCCCGGCCCCACCTTTACTTTTAATCAGCCACAGTTTCAATTTTACATTTGATTCTCCTCTTATTGTCGTTGCTTTTCTTTTTCTTTTTGTCTTTCTTTTACTTTTTTTTGAGACAGAGTCTCACTCTGTCACCAGGCGTCAGGCTGGAGTGCAATGGCACGATCTTGGCTCACTGCAACCTCTGCCTCCCGGGTTCAAGCAATTCTCCTGCCTCAGCCTCCCGAGTAGCTGGGACTACAGGTGCACGCCACCACGCCCAGATAATTTTTGTATTTTTTTTTTTTTTAGAGACGGAGTTTCACCATGTTGGCCAGGATGGTCTCGATCTCCTGACCTCGTGATCCGCCCACCTCAGCCTCCCAAAGTGCTGGGGTTACAGGTGTGAACCACTGTGCCTGGCCTCTTTTTTTTTTTTTTTTTTTTTTTTGAGACAGAGTCTAGCTCTGTCACTCAGGCTGGAGTGCAGTGGCACTTAATACATATTTACGGGGTACATGCAATATTTTGTTACATGCATAGAACACATAATAATCAAGTCAGGGTCCTTCATGTGTCTATTACCTCAAGTATTTATTATTTTTATGTTTTGGGAACATTTCCAGTCCTCTTTTTTAGCTATTTTGAAATATGCAATACTTAGTTAGAACATTCTAACTTATTTCTTCTGCCTAGCTGAATGTTTGCACCCACCAGTCAGCCTCCGTTCACCCCCCACTGCCCACACACCCTTCCCAGCCTCTGGTAGCTGTCATTCAACTCTGCCTCTATGACATCAACTTTTAAGCTGATGCACGTGAGAGACACATTTGTGTTTCTGTGCCTGGCTTATTTCGTTTAACAAAATGACCTCTAGTTCCATCCATGTTAATGCAAATGGCAGGGTTTTATTTTTGTGTGTGACCAAATTGTATTTTTTTTTTTTGAGATGGAGTTTCACTCTTGTTGCCCAGGCTGCAGTGCGGTGGCACAATCTCAGCTCACTGCAACCTCTGCCTCCCAGGTTCAAGTGATTTTCTTGCCTAAGTCTCCTCTCCCAAGCAGCTGGGATTACAGGCATGCGGCACCATGCCTGGATAATTTTGTATTTTTAGTAGAAATGGGGTTTTCCCATGTTGGCCAGGCTGGTTTCAAACTCCTTACCTCAGGTGATCCACCCGTCTCAGTCTCCCAAATCTATATATCTGCTGATGGACACTTAAGTTGATTCCATATTTTTACTGTGGTGAATACTGCTTCAGTAAACTCAGGGATGCAGAGATCTCTTCTATATGCTGATTTTTTTTTTCCCTTTGGGTATATACCCAGTAGTGGCATTGCTGGATCATATTATAGTTCCATTTATAGTGAAAACAAAGAATGAGAGAAAGAGAGAGAGGATGGGTTAGAGAAAGGAAGTAAAAGGAGGGATTAAAAAAAGAGTGACTAGGATCATAATAGATCTTAAGTTTCCATATCTTAGCTGTTGTAATAATGCTGCAATGAACCCAGAGCATCACACATCCTGATTTAAAACTATATTACAAAGCTGTAGTAATCAATATAGTGTGGTACCATCATAGAAACAAAAACATAGACCAGTGAAACACAATACAGCTCCCAGAAATATATCCAAACATTCACAGTTAGCTGTTTTTTGAAAAGGGCACCAAAAGGGCATAATGAGGAAAAAAATCATCTCTTTGCTAAATGATTCCAGGAAAACTGAATTTCTATATGCAAAAAATGACATTGGATCAATATCTTATACTATATCAAGAAACCAACTCAAAATAGATTTAAAAAACCTAAAAGTAAGACCTGAAACCATAAAAATCCAAGAAGAGAAACTAAAAAGTTTCTGAACAGCAAATTACATAATTTCACTCTTCTTTATGGCCAGATATTATTCCATAACGTATATATACCATATTTCTTTGTTTTCTTTCTTTTTTTTTTTTTTTTTTGATGAAGTCTCAGTCTGTCGCCCAGGCTGGAGTGCAATTGTGCAATCTTGGCTCACTGCAAAGTCTGCCTCCTGGGTTCAAGCGATTCTCCTGTCTCAGCCTCCCAAGTAGCTGAGACCACATGTTCACCACCATGCCTGGCTAATTTTTGTAATAATTTGCTGTTCAGAAACTTTTTAGTTTTAGGTCAGACAGGCACCACTTTTTATCTCTAGGAATGTTGATGTTTCAGGTAGGGAGGAACTGTGACTCTGCCTCTTGTGTAAGCCTGAATCTGGAGAGTTCTCCTATGGGGGTGCAATCACCCCAAATTGTTCCAGGAAGGCTGTCTACAGATGCATGTGTGCTGTATTTCCTTGGGAGTAGCCCCATATTTGTCTGCAGTGGTGTACCAGGGGTGAACAAGGACCCCTTCTCTCAAACCCTTTATGATCACAGAGGCTGTCTGCCTGTTGGAGCAGAGATGCACTTTCCCTCTGCGCCCAGCACTGCCACTGTGTCTGCTGCAAAAACCTTCCTAGCAGTGACAATGCCTGAGACTCAAGGCCTGCCATTCAGATTCTTTTGTCCCATGGGGTGGTCCCTTGATATGGTGCTCTCTCCCTTCTCCTAGGAATGGGACTTCCTGAGAGCCAGACAACAGTGATTGTCATTGCTCCTCTGGGTCCAGCAACCCAGCAGGGCTACCAGACTCCGGGCTTGTGCTGGAGAACGTCTGCAAGGAATCCAGTGATGTGACCTGTCTTCGGGTCTCCCAGCAGTGGGTAGCAGCACCAGCTCTGTGAGGTGGCAGGGGCGTGATGTGGACTCTGAGATTCCTTGGTTGGAGATAGGCTTAGCGTGCTGGCTTTCATGACTTTGGGTTATAGTTGTAATGAACCTGTCATGTGGTTAGACTCAGGACCTCTCGTTAGCCAGGGTGTTGAACCCCGTGTTGGTAGCTGAGGTTGCATAGCCCTTGTCTCCTTCCTCGGTGTGGTGTTATTCTACTTAGAGTGACTGTAATGGAGTGCACTGTTTGGCCTCCAGCCAGGAGGTGGCACTTGCAAAAGAGCACCAGCTATGGTAGTAGCAGTGGGATCTGAGCTTGCCCTAAGTTGCCCAGGGAAAGTATTCTGATTTCTCAAGTGATGGGCAGGGCTATTAAACTCACAAAAGTTTTATGTTATTTGTGTTAAGCTACTAGGATGGGCGGAGGGATACCACCAGGTGGAGGCAGGGTTAGGTGGGTCTGTGGTCTGACTCTCCTCGGGCAGGGAAGGACACCACCCCTGTTGGGTGTGGTTCTCAGGCTGCTGGGGCAGTGTTCCAGAGGGGAGTAATACTGTCTCTGCTGCACTGAAGAGTTGGCAAAGGGAGTGGGAAGTTGTGGGTGGCAGCAAGTCTCACCGAGCTCCCATGCACGGGGCTAGGCTTGTCTCACTCCTGCAGGGCTCTGCTAATAATGCCAGATTTAGATCCAGGTGGTCTGTGCACAGAACTCAGGCCTGTGCCAGGCCATAAGCTTCCCCACAGAGATAGCAAGCATGGCTTTTAGGCCATGCCCTCCCCATCTGCCCACAAAACCAGCTGCCTGCCTCCTGCACCAGCATCTACTAGCTCACTACCAACCCCTAACATCCTCTTGCTGCTTTCTGATCTGGGGAGTTTATCCCTATTAGAGATTTTGTCACAGAAAAATTCAGTTAGGAGCTTCTTTCACCCTGTGACCCCTCTGTGAGCTTCTTGGCTGATTTCCCTGAGGGCCCCTGTTATAGTCAGGAATGGCTTCCCTCCATTAATGCTGGAGACTGGGTATGCCTGCAGAGCACTTACCACCCACTGCTATCTCTGCTTTTTTCTCTTTTTTGAGACAGGGTCTTGCTTTGTCACCCAGGCTGAAGTGCAGTGGTGCAATCTCAGCTCTCTGCAACCTCTGCCTCCCGGACTCAGGTGATCCTCCTTCCTCAGCCTCCTGAGTAGCTGGGACTACAGGCATGCACCATCATGCCTGGCTAATTTTTGTATTTTTTGTAGAGACATGGTTTCACCATGTTGCCCAGGCTGATCTGCTGCTTCTACTTTTATGTTTCACACTGCTCCCTGGAGCCATCTGAGCTCTGGGTAGGGTCAGGGACTTCTCCCAGGGCCTGGATTTTCAGATTCCCTAGTGGGGATGTGTACCCTGGAAGCAGACTGTCTTTCTCTCACACTCTGGGGACTTACACTTTTTTACCTGCCTCAGGGAGTAGGCTGCAGCCTGATGCTTCTTTCAAAGGGTCTGTGGACACTTTCAGTTTTTCTATTAAGTTCCTGCATTGGTTCTTGGAAAGAAAATTCACAGTGTCGATCTCTACACACTATTCTGTCCTTCCAAGTGGAAGAGGCATGCTAACGCTGCCTTCAGTCCTCCGTCTTAGAAAAAACCATCCTGTCATTTTCTCCACTCTTTTTCTATTTTGTGTGTGTGTGTTTTTCTAGTTTCTATAGACTTACCTTCAAATTCACTGATACTTTCCACACAGTTGAGTCTACTGATGAGCTCATAAAAGGTATTTTTTGTATCTGTCAATGCATTTCATCTCTAGCGTTTTCACATGATTTTCTTATAGTTTCCATCTCTCTGCTGAAATTAGTCATCTGGTCTTGCACATTGTGCGTATTTTCTATCAGGATTTTAACATATTAATCACAGATATTTTAAGTTCCGTATCTGATTGTTGCAACATCTGCATCACATGTGAGCTTGGTTTCACAATTTGGGGGCTGAAAACTAGACACCTTATGCAGAACCAAAGAAACCGAGATAAGTAGATTTCATGTCTGAAAACTGAGACGCCCTTTCTTTTACTGGGCCTTTAGTACAGAGGTTTGTGTTTCTCGGAAGCTGGGCTTGAGATTTGATGTTGCTGTAATGTGATTCTTACTACCCTATGGGCTTTGGTTTTGTTTGTTTTGTTTTTCTTTGAGACACAGTTTGGCTCTTGTTGCCCAGGCTGGAGTGCAATGGCATGATCTTGGCTCACTGAAACCTCTTCCTTTTGGGTCCAAATGATTCTCCTGCTTCAGCCTCCTGAGTGGCTGTGATTACAGGCATATGCCACCACACCCAGCTAATTTCATAATTTTAGTAGAGATGGGGTTTCTTCATGTTGGTCAGGCTGGTCTTGAACTCCTGACCTCATGTGATCCACCCGCCTCGGCCTCCCAAAATGCTGGAATTACAGATGTGAGCCACCGTGCCTGGCCTACCCTATGGGCTTTGAACGCCTCTGATGATACCTTGTGTTGAAGGTAGGGGTTAGTTTGCCAGAGGATGTTTTTCTGATGATAATTCCACCCTTAACATTAAGTCTTCCTTTTGTTCTATGCCTCAGAAAGAGTAAGTCTCTTGCAGTATTTCTTGCAAAGAATAGGTATCTGACAGCAGTTAGTCTGGTGGTGGGGGTAGGTGAGAATACTTTTTTATTTAATTGCCACTCCTAGACAAGCACTCTGCCTCCGGGCCCCAGGGGTATGACCTTCCCTTTCTCTTCTTCTGACACGGTTCTGAATCCATTGTGAATTTCTGCACATCTTCTAAGATTTCAGGCTTTTTCTGTGTGTGTTCTCTACTTCCAGCAGCAATGTGCCTTCACCAATGCCCTAAGAGAGTGCTTCTGGGCTCTGCAACTGCAGACGAAGGCATTTTATTCTTCAGAGGAGAAAGGACTCAGGGGAGCTTCTCACCAGCGTCGCTGTTGTCGCATTTCCCAGTTAGGGACCCTGAGAGAGATTGTTTTCTGGGTTCTATCAATCTCCCGCTGAACATCTGTGTGGGTTCAAGGAGAAAACGTCTTCAAAGAGCTACAGGTTATTTTTTGTTCTACAAAGAAGATACATGCACACTTGTTCATTCTCTCTCTCTCCCCCTTCCTCCCTCCCTCCCTCTCTCCCTTTTTTTCTTTCTTTCCTCCCTTCCTCCCTTCCTTCCTTCCTGTCTTCTTTCTTTCTTTCTCTTTCCTTCCTTCTCTCTCTTTCCTTTCTTTTTCCCTCCCTCCCTCCCTCCTCTTCTTCCTTCCTCCCTCCCTTCCCTTTTTTCTCTTTCCTTCCTTCTTTTATCTTTTTTTCTCTTTCTTTCCTTCCTTCCTTCTCTCTCTCTCTTTCCCTCCCTCCCTCCCTTTTTTCCTTCCTCCCTCCCTCCCTCCTTTCTTTCCTTCCTTCCATGCTTCCTCCTCTCTTTCTCTCCCTTCCTCCCTCCCCCCCTCTCTCTCTTTCTCTCTTTCCCTCCCCCCCCCCCCCCCCGTCTTTCGTTTCACTCTTGTTGCCAAGGCTGGTGTGCAATGGCGAGATCTCAGCTCACTGCAACTTCCACCTCTCAGGTTCAAGAGATTCTTCTGCCTCAGTCTCCTGAGTAGCTGGCATTATAGGCATGCACCATCACACCTGGCTAATTTTTGATTTTTAATAGAGACGGAGCTTCCCCATGTTGGACAGGCTGGTCACAAACTCTCATCTTGACCTTATGTGATTCGCCTGCCTTGGCCTCCCAAAGTGCTGGGATTACAGGCGTGAGCCACCGCGCCCAGCCTATTTTCTTTTATTTTTTAATTTGAGCCAGAGTCTCACTGTGGTGCCCAGGCTGGAGGGCAGTGGGGTGATCTTGGCTCACTGCAACCTCCGCCTCCTGGGTTCAAGCAATTCTCGTGCCTCAGCCTCCTGAGTAACTGGGATTACAGGCATGTGCCACCACCCCCAGCTAATGTTTGTATTTTTAGTAGAGATGGGGCTTTACCATGTTGGCCAGGCTGGTCTCAAACTCCTGAACTTAAGTGATCTGCCCACCTCGGCCTCCCAAAGCGCTGGGATTCCGGGTGTGAGCCTCCATGCCTGGCCTGCACTTGCTTTCATCTCAGCCCTATTCACAATAGCTAAGACATGGAATCAACCTAGGTGTCCATCAATGGCAGATTGGATAAAAAATGTGGTATGTATACACTGTGGGACACTGCAGCGAGAAAAAAATGAAATATGTCCTTTGCAACAACATGGATGCTGCTGGGGGCCATTATCCTAAGTAAATTAATACAGGAACAGAAAACCACATATCACATGTTCTCACTTATAAGTGGCGGTAAATAGTGGGTACTCATAGACATGTAAGTATGAGACTGATGCCATAGACGGCAACAACGAACACCGAGGACTACCAGAGGTTGAGGGAGGGAGGGGTGAGGGCAGAAAACCTACCTTCTGAGTACTATGCTCAGTACCTGGATGGTGGGATCACTCCCATTCCCAAGTGTAGTACTATGCTCAGTACCTGGATGGTGGGATCGCTCCCATTCCCAAGCGTAGTACTATGCTCAGTACCTGGATGGTGGGATCGCTTCCATTCCCAAGCGTAGTACTATGCTCAGTACCTGGGTGGTGGGATCGCTCCCATTCCCAAGCGTAGTTCTATGCTCAGTACCTGGGTGGTGGGATCGCTCCCATTCCCAAGCGTAGTACTATGCTCAGTACCTGGATGGTGGGATCGCTCCCATTCCCAAGTGTAGTACTATGCTCAGTACCTGGATGGTGGGATCACTCCCATGCCCAAGCGTCAGCGTCATGCAGCATTCCTGCATAACAAACCTGCACACCTACTCCCTGAATCTAAAAGTTGAAATTACAAATAAAAATTATATGCACACATTAAATCAAACCTTAATACATTAAAAATATAATTCATACACCCTGTATTCTCTAGCTAGAATCACCAATTTTTTTTTTTTTTTTTTTGAGTCGGAGTTTTCGCTCTTGTTACCCAGGCTGGAGTGCAATGGCGCAATCTCGGCTCACCGCAACCTCCGTCTCCTGGGTTCAGGCAATTCTCCTGCCTCAGCCTCCTGAGTCGCTGGGATTACAGGCACGCGCCACCATGCCCAGCTAATTTTTTGTATTTTTAGTAGAGACGGGGTTTCACCATGTTGACCAGGATGGTCTCGATCTCTTGACCTCGTGATCCACCCGCCTCGGCCTCCCAAAGTGCTGGGATTAGAGGCGTGAGCTACCGCGCCCGGCCAGAATCACCAATTTTTAAATAAGGACAAATAAAAACCAAGCCAAAAAACAAATGAAAAAAGCAGCTACAGATGATTCCTGTGTATGGCTCAAAGTTTTTATTCTTCTGCCAAGAGATGTTCAAGCAATTTGCTCCTTACTTTGGAACTCTTACCGATGTCTGCATCTTACTTAGAAAAGTTGACGTTCGCCGGGCGCAGTGGCTCACGCCTGTAATCCCAGCACTGTGGGAGGCCGAGGCGGGTGGATCACGAGGTCAAGAGATCGAGACCATCCTGGTCAACATGGTGAAACCCCGTCTCTACTAAAAATACAAAATTAGCTGGGCATGGTGGCGCGTGCCTGTAATCCCAGCTACTGGGGAGTCTGAGGCAGGAGAATTGCCTGAACCCAGGAGGCGGAGGTTGAGGTGAGCTGAGATCGCGCCATTGCACTCCAGCCTGGGTAACAGGAGCGAAACTCCATCTCAAAAAAAAAAAAAAGAAAAGTTGACGTTCACATTTCGTCTTTTCCTGTGCGTTCCTGTCTCTCCTTCGATTCTGGAACAATTGGTTGACCTAAAACATCAGTACTAAGATGAGTTTTTTAAAAGTTGTAGACTGGGCGCAGTGGCTGACGCCTGCAATCCCAGCACTTTGGGAGGCTGAGGAGAGCAAATCACGAGGGCAAGAGAAAAAGACCATCCTGGCCAACATGGTGAAACCCCGTCTCTGCTAAAAACAGAAAAATTAGCTGGGCGTGGTGGTGCGCACCTGTAGTCCCAGCTACTAGGGAGGCTGAGCCAGGAGAATCCCCTAAACCTGGGAGGCAGAGGTTGCAGTGAACCAAGATTGCACCACTGCGCTCCTGCCTGGGCAACAGAGTGAGACTCTATCTCAGAAAAAAAAAAAAAGGTTGTGATCTTGCCTTAGTCCATTATTTTATTCCTGTACTGTTAGTAGTGATTTTTTTTTTTTTTTTTTTTTTTGGAGACAGAGTTTCGCTCTTGTTACCCAGGCTGGAGTGCAATGGCGCGATCTCGGCTCACCGCAACCTCCGCCTCCTGGGTTCAGGCAATTCTCCTGCCTCAGCCTCCTGAGCAGCTGGGATTACAGGCATGCGCCACCATGCCCAGCTAATTTTTTGTATTTTAAGTAGAGACGAGGTTTCACCTTGTTGACCAGGATGGTCTTGATCTCTTGACCTCGTGATCCACCCGCCTCGGCCTCCCAAAGTGCTGGGATTACAGGCGTGAGCCACCGCGCCCGGCATGTGATTTTTTTTTTCTGCTCTTCACATCTCTGAGCAGAAACTAGAAATGAATATAACTGATTTTTGTATATTGACTTCATGTCTTGTAATTTTGATATATTCTCTTGGTAGTTCTGGTAGATGCTCTGTAGATTCTTGCACATTTTCTACCTTTTAAAAATATAAAATAACAAACTCATTTGAATATTATGCTTTCTGTTTGCCCTATTGACTGTTAAAAACCTCCAGCACAGCTGGGTGCAGTGGCTCATGCCTGTAATCCCAGCATTTTGGGAGGCTGATGCCTGCAGATCACTTCAGGTCAGGACTTTGGGACCAGTCTGACCAACATAAAGAAACTCCATCTCTACTAAAAATACAAAATTAGCCAGGCACGGTGGTGAGTGCCTGTAATCCTAGCTACTCAGGAGGCTGAGGCAGAAGAACCACTTGAACCTGGAAGGTGGAGATTGCAGTGAGCTGAGATCGCACCACTGCACTCCAGCCTGGGCAGCAAGAGTGAAACTCTGTCTCAAAAAAAACAAAACAAACAAACAGAACCTCCAGTGCAATGTACAAAAATAGCAAGAGCTGACATCTCTGCTTTCTTTTCAATCTTGTGAGGAGAGTAATCAGATGTTTACTAGTATGCATGATGTTAGATTTAAATTCTTTTAATACAATTTTTATCAGATTGAGGAAGTTCTCTTGAATTCTCATTTTACTAATAGACTTTAAAAATCACAAATGGATATTCAGTTCATCAAATATAATATTTTTTATTTATTGAGTCAGTCATAGAGTGATTTTTCTTTATACTTATATTGATCTTTTAGTTTTTAATTTTTTTGAGACAGGGTTTTACTCTGTTACCCAGGCTGCGGTGCAGTGGTACAATCATGGCTCACCGCAAACTCTAATGCCTGTGTTAAACTCCTGCCTCAGCCTCCGGAGTAGCTGGGACTATGAGCATGCACCACTACACCCAGCTATTTTTTTTAATTTTTATTTTCAGTAGAGACAGGGTTTCACTATGTTGCCCAGGCTGGTCTCAAATTCCTGAGCTGAAGTGATCTTCCAGCCTCAGCCTCCCAAAATTCTGGTATTACAGGTGTGAGCCACCATGCTCAGCCCTTAATTTTCAATTTTTGTGGGTACATAGGTCTATATATTTTTGGGGCACATGAAATACTTTGTTTTTTGTTTTGTTTTGTTTTGTTTTTTTGAGACGGAGTTTTGCTCTCGTTACCCAGGCTGGAGTGCAATGGCGCAATCTCGGCTCACCGCAGCCTCCACCTCCTGGGCTCAGGCAATTCTCCTGCCTCAGCCTCCTGAGTAGCTGGGATTACGGGCACGCGCCACCATGCCCAGCTGATTTTTTGTATTTTTAGTAGAGACGGGGTTTCACCATGTTGACCAGGATGGTCTCGATCTCTTGACCTTGTGATCCACCTGCCTCGGCCTCCCAAAGTGCTGGGATTACAGGCATGAGCCACCGCGCCCGGCCCTGAAATACTTTGTTATAGGCATGCAGGGTGCAATAATCATATCAGGATAAACGGAGTATCCTCTACCTTAAGTATTTTCCGTTTCTTTGTTTTAGAAACATTTCAATTGTACTCTTCATGCTTCTAAAATGTACAATCCATTGTTGACTATAGTGACCCTGTTGTGCTATCAAATACTGGGCCTTATTCACTCTGCCTAACTATATCCTTGTGCCCATTAACCATCCCCTCACCACCCCCGTGACCCTTTTTAGCCTCTGGTAACCATCCTTCCACCCTCTATCTCCATAAGTTCAACTGCTTTAATTTTTAGCTCCCGCAAGTGAGAACACGTGAAGTTTGTCTTTCCGTGCCTTGCTTATCTCATTTAACATGATGTTAGGTTCCATCCATGTTGTTGCAAATGACATGATCTCATTCTTTTTAATTGCTGAGTAGTACTCTATTGTGTGTATCCACCACACTTGCTTTGTCCTTTCATCTGCTGATGGACACTTAGGTTGTTTCCAAATCTTGGCTATTATGAATAGTGCCACAGTAAGTGTGGGAGTGTAGATATCTCTCCGATGTACTGATTTCTTTCTTTTGGGTATATAAATAGCACTGGGATTGCTGGTATCTCCATACTGTTCTCCGTTCTCATTCACATTCTGACTAAGAGTGTAAGAGGGCTCTCTTTTTTCTGCATTCTCACCAGCATTGTTATTGCCTGTCTTTTGGGTAAAAACCACTTTAACTCAGTGAGATGATGTGCCATTGAGGTTTGATTTAAGTTTCTCTGATGGTGAATGACGTGGAGCATCTTTTTATGTGCCTGTTTGCCATTTGGATGTCTTCTTTTGAGAAATGTCTATTTTGATCACTTGACAGTTATATATATATATTTTTTTTAATTGCATTTTAGGTTCTGGGGTACATGTAAAGAACATGCAGGATTGTTGCATAGGTACACACATGGCAATGTGGTTTGCTGCCTCCACCCCCATCACCTATATCTGGCATTTCTCACCATGCTATCTCTCCCCAACTCCTCATCCCCAGCTGTCCCTCCCCTAATTCCCCCTGACAGACCTCAGTGTGTGATTCTCCCCTCCCTGTGTCCATGTTTTCTCATTGTTAAACACCCACCTGTGAGTAAGAACATGCAGTTTGATTTTCTGTTCTTGTGTCAGGTTGCTTAGAATGATGGTTTCCAGGTTCATCCATGTACCTACAAAGGACACGAACTCATCGTTTTTGACGGCTGTGTAATATTCCATGGTGTATATGTGCCACATTTTCCCTGCCCAGTCTATCATTGATGGGCATTTGGGTTGGTTCCAAGTCTTTGCTATTGTAAACAGTGCTGCAGTGAACATATGTGTGATTATTAGATTTTTTTCCTACTGAGCTATTTGAGCTTGTTACATATCTTGGTTATTAATCCCTTATCAGGTGGATAGTTTGCAAATGTTTTCTCCCATTCAGTGGGTTGCCTCTTTGTTGATTGCTTTCTTTGCTGTGCAGAAGCTTTTTAATTTGATATGATCCCATTTGTCCATTTATGCTTTGGTTTCCTGTGCTTGCGGGGCATTATCCAAGAAATATTTGCCCAGGTCAATGTCCTGGAGAGTTTCCCCAATGTTTTCCTTTAGTAGGTTCATAGTTTCACAACTTAGATTTCTGTCTTTAATCCATTTCTGTTTGATTTTTACATATGGTAAAATATAGGAGTCTGTTTTCATTCTTCTACATATGGATATCCAATTTTCCCAGCACCGTTTATTGAAGAGACTCTTCTTTCCCCACTGCATACTCTTTTTGCACCTTTGTTAAAAATGAATTTACTGTACATGTCTGAATTTATTTGTTGGGTTCTATATTCTGTTCCATTGGTCTACATGTCTGTTTTCATGCCAGTACAATGCTGTTTTGGTTACTGTAGTTCTGTACTGTAATTTGTATATAAATTGAAGTCAAGTAATGTGATTCCTTCAGTGTACCCAGAATACTACCAATGCTTTGAGTATTCTCAAATACTCAGAAAAGAATTTTTGTGTGTGTGGATACATGTCAATTTTAGGATTATTTTTTCTATTTTCATGGATAATGTCATTGGTATTTTGATAGGGATTGAGTTTAATATGTAGATTGCTTTCAGTGGTAATAACCTTTTAACAATATAGATTCTTTCAGTCCATGAACATAAAATATCTTTTCATTTTTTGTGTCCTCTTCAATTTCTTACATCAGTATTTTATAGTTTGTCATTTATTGATTTCTGAGTGCTGAACTAACCTTGCATTTCTGGAATAAATACCAATTGTTTTAATCTATTATCTTTTCTATATACAAGTGAATTGTATTCTATATACAAGTGAATTGTATTATATGTGTTGTTAAGATTGAAAAAACTCCATGCAGTATGATTTCTTCTAAATGAAATCCTAGAA
Organism: Sapajus apella; assembly: GCF_009761245.1. Taxonomy (NCBI): domain Eukaryota; kingdom Metazoa; phylum Chordata; class Mammalia; order Primates; family Cebidae; genus Sapajus; species Sapajus apella. The sequence goes on along the minus strand of NW_022437086.1, from coordinate 659,392 downwards.
AAAGTAAAACTATAGCAACTAAAAACAGATGAGGGGCGACGTTATGAATTGACTGAATAGGGTGAAGAGGAAAAGCTTTAGGAATGTCAGAACTGTTCTATATAGTGATCATGATAGTGATTACGTTACTATACACATCTATTAAAACTCATCCAATTGTGCACATAAAGTTGGTGAATTTTATTATATATAAATTATTCCTCAATAAAGCTAGCTAATTAACATTTATAGATCTTCAGTAGAAAAAAGCAAATTGCGGAATATATGTGTTTTTTTTTTTTTTTTAATTTGAGACGGAATTTCACTCTTGTCCCCAGCCTAGAGTGCACTGGTGTGATCTCGGCTCACTGCAGCCTCCACCTCCCAGGTTCAAGCACTTCTCCTGACTCAGCCTCCCGAGTGGCTGGGGTTAGAGGCCCATGCCATCACACCTGGCTAATTTTTTTTTTTTTTTTTGTATTTTTAGTAGAGATGGGGTTTCACCACATTGGCCAGGCTGGTCTTGAACTCCTGACCTTGAACTCCCAAAAAGCTGGGACTGCAGGCATGAGCCACTGCACCCAGCCATGTATGTGTTTTTTAAATGTAATATCTCTATATTTATGTATATAAAAGTATTTTTTAATGTCTAGAATCATAAAAATAGGGAAAAGAGGAAAGAGATGGGATGTGGGGAATAGTCAAATGGAATGTTATCTTTTCTTTCAATATTTCAGTTGTTAAGAAAAATTTATTTGCACACTCACTAGTTGTACAATTAAAATTAAATTTAATTATGGTAGTAAAAAAGAATTTTTGCAGCTATGCACAGAAATTAATTTATAATTTTCTCTTTTTGTGATGTCTTTGCCAGATGGTTTGTTGTTTTTGTTGTTGTTTGATTGGTTGGTTTTTTTTTTAGAGACAGACCCTCGCTCTGTCACCCAAACTGGAGTGCATGGTGCGATTTTGGCTCACTGCAACCTCTGTCTGCTGGTTCAAGGGACTCTCTTGCCTCAGCCTCCCAAGTAGCTGGGATTATAGGCATGGACCATTATGCCCAGCTATTTTTTTTTTAAGTTAGTAGAGAGGGGTTTCACCATGTTGGTCAGGCCTGTCTCAAACTCCTTACCTCAGATGATCCACCTGCCTCTACCTCACAAAGTGCTGGGTTTACAGGTATGAGCCACCATGCCTGGCCCGTCAGGTGTTCATATTGACATTGTATCTGGCTTTATAACAAACATTAGAAAAAACTCCCCCCTCTTCTGTTTTGTAGAGAGTTTCTGTGAATTTTTCTTTAACTGCTTGTTGATGGCACTCAATAGTGAAACCAGCAGGACCTGAAGATTTCCTTGTGGAAAGGTTTTTGACTACAATTTCTTCAATAGATATATGACTATTTAGGTTTTCTATTTCTCATTTTGTCATTTTTATAATTTTTTTTCTAATGAAGTTTTTTTTTCAAGTTTGTTGGCAAAATAATAATTTAAAATTTATTGGCAAAATGTGTTTATAAATGTGTTCATAGCACTCTATTACAATTTTGATATCTATGTGGTCTGTAGTGATATTCTCTCATTTTTGGTATGAGCAATTTGTGTTTTGGGTGTTTTTATTAGTCTAGTTGGGTGTTTATCAATCTTTTCAAGGCAGCAAATTTTTGCTAATTTATTTAAGACTTGTCTATTTCTTATTTCTTTGCTTTCTGCTTTTTTTTTTTTTTTTTTTTAGATGGAGTCTTGCTTTGTCACCCAGGTTGGATTGCAGTGGTACGATTTTGGCTCACTGCAACCTCTGCCTCCCTGCTTTAAGGGATTCTCCTGCCTCAGTCTCCTGAGTAGCTGAGATTATAGGTGCCCACCAGCATGCCTGGCGAATTTTTGTATATTTAGTAGAGACAGGATTTCACTATGTTGGTCAGGCTGGTCTCGAACTCCTGACCTCAGGTGATCAACCTGCCTTGGCCTCCCAAAGTGCATGAGCCAATATGCCCGGGCATACTTTTTGCTTTTATTTTAATTTTATAATTTTTGTTCTTCTCCTGGGATTTTTGTCTTTTTATTCTTTGTGTATGCACACTTTCTTTTATGTCTCTGCACATGTATAATAGCTGTTTTAAAATCTCTGTTAGTAGATTGGGCTCAGTGGCTCACACCTGTAATCCCAGCCCTTTGGAGGCTAAGGTAGGAGGATTGCTTGAACTCAGGAGTTCAAGACCAGCTTGAGCAACATGGTGCAACTCTGTCTCTACCAAAAATTAACCAGGCGCAGTGGATCACTCCTGTAATCCCAGGATTATGGGAGACTGAGGCAGGTGGATCACCTGAGGTCAGGAGCTGGAGACCAGCCTGGCCAACATGGTGAAACCCCGTCTCTACTAAAAATACAAAAATTTGCTGGGCATGGTGGCACGTGCCTACAGTCCCAGCTACTCAGGAGGCTGGGGCAGAGAATTGCTTGAGCCCACGTGATGGAGGTTGTAGTGAGCTGTGTAAACTCTGCCTCCCAGGTCCAAGTGGTTCTTCTGCCTCAGCCTCCTGACTAGCTGGGATAACAGGTACCTGCCACCATGCCCAGCTTTTTGTATTTTTAGTAGAGATGGAGCATCACCAAGTTGGCCAGCTTGGTCTTGAACTCCTAACCTCAGGTGACCACCTGCCTCGGCCTCCCAGAGTGGTGGAATTACGGGTGTGAGCCACTGGGCCTGGCCATGTGGCACGTTCTTGTTTTATAAAGGTATAACATAAACGTAGACAACATCTACTGAGCTGATTGTTGATGCTTCTACCTCAACAGCTTTCCTGCTGATTTATGATTCCTTTATTCTCACATATACTAGAACATTTTAAAATCATGTTATTGTAGATGAAAAGGCATTTTGTATTCCTCATAGAATAGTGTTAAGAGCTGTGAGGTATGCTGAGCTGTCATGGCAAAGTGGTATTTAATGTGCCTATAGGTGTGGAGAGGGCTGTATAATTCCCATTTTTTAAATAAAAGTGCTTAGAAATAAAAAATGAATGGCCTTTTAACCTTTTAAAAATGATTAGTTGGTAAATTTGTGTATAACATTGATGGGTTTCTAATTTTCTAGAATGGTGTTATCAGTAGATTTCTTCAATATAACACAAGTCCTCAGAGGGCATATAACAAATTTGAAGTCAAAAATCATTTGATGTTTTAAAAATTTCAAATTGATTTTGGTTTCCTCACATATGTGGAGGGTCTGCAGCTGACAATCATTTACCTTAAAATTTTGAGCCTGTGATAGTGCTTTTTTTCACATTATTTTATAAATTGCATGAGATTTTCTTTTTTTTTTTCTTTTTTTTTTTTTTTTTTTGAGACGGAGTTTCGCTCTCGTTACCCAGCCTGGAGTGCAATGGCGCGATCTCGGCTCACCGCAACCTCCGCCTCCTGGGTTCAGGCAATTCTCCTGCCTCAGCCTCCTGAGTAGCTGGGATTACAGGCACGCGCCACTGTGCCCAGCTGATCCACCCGCCTCGGCCTCCCAAAGTGCTGGGATTACAGGCGTGAGCCACCGCGCCCGGCCGAGATTTTCAATACTTTATTATAACATAAGCTTTGTCTTAGTTGATTTTGCCCAACTGTAGGCTAATGTAAGTGTTCTGAGCACGTTTAAGGCAGGCAAGACTCAGCTATAATGTTGAGTTATGTTAGGTGTATTTTTTTTTGAGACGGAGTTTTGCTCTTGTTACCCAGGCTGGAATGCAATGGCGCGTTCTAGGCTCACCGCAACCTCCGCCTCCTGGGTTCAGGCAATTCTCCTGCCTCAGCCTCCTGAGTAGCTGGGATTACAGGCACGCGCCACCATGCCCAGCTAATTTTTTGTATTTTTAGTAGAGACGGGGTTTCACCATGTTGACCAGGATGGTCTCGATCTCTTGACCTCGTGATCCACCCGCCTTGGCCTCCCAAAGTGCTGGGATTACAGGCTTGAGCCACCGCGCCCGGCATGTTAGGTGTATTTAACGCATTTTTGACTTACATTATGTTCAATTTATGATAGGTTTCTTGGGACATAGCCTCATCATAAGTTGAGAAGCATCTGGATTAACGTGTGGATTTTTCTCAGTATATTAATATGCTGGAGCAAAATGAAAGGATATTAATGTCTTTTACTTTTTTCTTATGGAATAAATAATTTATTATATCAGAGTAATACATTAGAGTTTCTTGATGTATTTCCTTAATTCCCTATTTCTTTAATTTTTAAAATTTTTGAGACGGAGTTTCACTCTGTTGCCCAGGCTGGAGTACAGTGGTGAGATCTTGGCTCATTGCAACCTCTGTTTCCTGGGTTCAAGTGATTTTCATGTGTCAGCCTCCTGAGTAGCTGGGACTACAGGGGCGCACCACCATGCCTGGCTAATTTTGATATTTTTAGTAGAGGTGGGGTTTCGCTATGCTGGCCAGGCTGGTCTCGAACTCCTGACCCCAAGCAATCTGCCCATCTCAGCCTCCCAAAGTGCTGGGATTGCAAGCATGAGCCACTGTGCCTGGCTGCTATTTCTTTTAAAATTTAGAAACAGAGCCCCTTTAAGTGTGGTGAGAGATAGATTCACTTTATTTATAAAAATAACAGCCAAATCTATGTGTTTGAACACAGACTTCTATTTTCCCAAATGTACTTAATATATTTTCATCTTGTCTGAGGTATGATAATCAAATGATAATCAATTCTAATTTCCTTGATATACTATAATCTTTTTCCTTTCAAATGACTTCATTTTCTATTCTAACAAAAACTTTTTTATTTAAGCAAAAAGAAAACAATATTCGTTGTTTAACTACGTTTGGACATTTTGGTTTTGAATGTTTGCCCAATCAGTTGGTGAACAGATCTATCCGACAAGGATTCACTTTTAATATTCTCTGTGTGGGTAAGTGTCAAACACTTCATTTGAACTGTTCCTTCATTTTTCCCAATGTTCATTTCAACTTATCTTAAGCAGTGTGACACTGATGCTATTAATTCAAATATATCTTCACGTTTACAATGATTTTCAGCTTAGCCATAGTATGTAATTTTTTTTTGAGACAGGGTCCCACTCTTGCCCAGGCTGGAGTGCAATGGTGTAATCATGGCTCACTGTTGGCTCGACCTCCTGGGCTCAAGCAGTCCACCTGCCTCAGTTTCCCAAAGTGCTGAGATTACAGGCATGAGCCACCACACTTGACCTGTAATAATTTTTAAAAATTGAAACATTTCTGTGCTCTTAAAAGTCTGATGTAGCTTAGTGTATACTGTGTTTTCTTTCTTTCTTTTTTTTTTTTTTTTTGAGACCAAGTCTTGCTCTGTTGCCAGGCTACAATGCAGTGGCATAATCTCTGCTCACTATAACTTCTGCCTTCTGGGTTCAAGTGATTCTCCTGCTTCAGCCTCCCAAGTAGCTGGAACTACAGGCACATGTCACCATGCCCAGCAAATTTTTGTATTTTTAGTAGAGACGGCGTTTCACCATGTTGGCCAGAATGGTCTTGATCTCTTGACCTTGTGATCTGCCTGCTTTGGCCTCCCAAAGTGCTGGAATTACAGGTGTGAGCCACCGCATCCAGCCGCTTAGTGTATACTTTCTTTCTCCATTATGTTAGTGACTGAGAGAATCAGGGCTAGCATGTACACTTTCAACACTATCCTTTTTTATTTTTAAAATTAATAGTATTCCTAATTGAAAAATTATAATTATATACATGTATGGATACAAGGTGATATTTTGATATATGTTTACCATGTGGAATGATTCAATCAAGTGAATTAACTTATCTATTACCTGGCTTACCTATCATTTTTTAATGATAAGACATTTGAAATTTACTCTCTTATTTTGAAATATACAATACATTGAGTACAGTCACAATGCTGTACTGTAGATTTCAAAACTTACTTCTCCTCTCTGTTTGAAACTGTTAGTTTGCTAGGGATGATGGCCTCTAGCTCCATCCATGTTCCTGCAAAGGACATGACTTCGTTCTTTTTCATAGCTATGTAGTATTCCATGGTGCATATATACCACATTTTGTCTATTCAGTCTATTATTGATGAACATTTAGGTTGACTCCATGTCTTTGCTATTGTGAATAGTGCTGGAATGAGCTCTGTTAGTTTGCTAAGGATGATGGCCTCCAGCTCCATCCATGTTCCTGCAAAGGACATGATCTCATTCTTTCTTATGGCTGAGAACATGTGCCAAAGTGGGAGCTAAATGATGAGAACACATGGACACAAAAAAAGGAATAATAGACACTGGTGCTACTTGAGGGAGCAGGTTTGGAGGAAGGAGAGGATCAGACAAAATAACTATTGGGTACTATGCTTAGCACCTCGATGACAACATAATCTGTACAACAAATCCTCATGAGGTAAGCTTACCTATATAACAAACCTGCACATGTACCCCCAAAACTAAAATAAAAGTAAAAAAAAGCCGGGCGCGGTGGCTCAAGCCTGTAATCCCAGCACTTTGGGAGGCTGAGGTGGGCGGCTCACAAGGTCAAGAGATCGAGACCATCCTGGCCAACATGGTGAAACCCCGTCTCTACTAAAAATACAAAAATTATCTGGGCGTGGTGGCGTGCACCTGTAGTCCCAGCTACTCAGGAGGCTGAGGCAGGAGAATTGCTTGAACCCTGGAGGCAGAGGTTGTAGTGAGCCGAGATTGTGCCACTGCACTCCAGCCTGGTGACAGAGTGAGACTCTATCTCAAAAAAAAAAAAAAAAAAAAAAAAGTAAAAAACATACTGTACCTTTTGACCAAAATTTCCTCTCTCCCTGCTCCCCCAACCTCTGGTAGCCAGTATTCTACTCTCTACTTTTATGAGCAGCTTTCTAAGTTTAAAAACCACTGTAGGAATTCAAAGCATGGCTTCTTCTTAGCCCCTTTAAGCCGCTATGACAATTAATCTCTGTCTATTGCAGGGGAAACTGGAATTGGAAAATCAACACTGATTGACACATTGTTTAACACTAACTTGAAGGATAACAAATCCTCACATTTTTACTCAAATGTTGGTCTTCAAATACAGACATATGAACTTCAGGAAAGCAATGTTCAGTTGAAATTGACTGTTGTGGAAACAGTGGGGTATGGTGATCAAATGAACAAAGAAGCCAGGTTAGTGTTTTCTTAATTAAATTAAAAAAGATTTCTTATTTCGGGGCATTTGCCTTCCTTTGCCATACACTAATTTGTATAAGTAATACCCTTTCTTCCATATTTTAACATTTTCCTAAGTAATATTCTTTTCTTACGAGATTAATACTTTTGTATATAATTGGTTTTCTTACAAGTCTTTTATTTAACCCATTATAGCAAAAATTATAGTTTCTATTAGTTTTAGCTTATTTCCTTATTTCTTTATTTAACTTTATTTGTACAAATTTTCCATACAGGTTGTACTAATTTACATTCTCACCAACAGTGTCTAAGGGTCCCTATTTCTCTGTATCCTTGCCAAATTGTGTTATTTATTTACTTTTATTATTTTTTGAGACAGTGTTTCACTCTGTCACCCAGGCTAGAGCACAGTGGCACAATCTTAGCTCACTGCAGCTTCCACCTCCCAAGCTCAAGCGATCCTCCCACCTCAGCCTCTTGAGTAACTGGGACTGCAGGAGCATGTCACCATGCCTGGCTAATTTTAAACATTGTTTGTATAGATGGGGTCTTGCTATGTTGCCCAGGCTGGTGTCAAACTGCTCGCCTCAAGGGAGTCTCCCACCTTGGCCTTCCAAAGTGCTGGGATTACAGGCATGAAGCACTGGACCTGGCCGGTTTTATTTTTAATATTTTTAACAATAGCCATTCTGACTGGAGTAAGATGATATCTCATCGTGGTGTTCCTTTGTATGTTGGTCTTCTGAAAAATGTCTATTCACGTCCTTTGCCCACTTTTTAATGGGATTATTTGTTGTTGTTTATTTGCTTGTGTTCTTTGTATAGTCTGGATACTAGTCCCCTGTTGGATGCACCCAGCTTTCCTCTATGTTTACATTTTATATAACCACAGAGTAGAGTAAAGCATGAGCCTGATTATTTGTTTGGAATTAATATCTTTGTATGGACATGTTATGAATGTTTTCTTTATCACTATAGCAAACTTTATCACTATATGCTTTGTATACATGCATACATGTTAACTGTTTATTAAGTGGTCAAAAAGCAGGCTTTAGATTTTATTAATCCATTATGCTAAATGTATAAATTATTTTTTTAGCCACCAACCAATAGTTGACTACATAGATGCCCAATTTGAGGCTTACCTTCAAGAAGAGCTGAAGATTAAACGTTCCTTGTTTGACTACCACGATTCTCGTGTCCACGTGTGTCTGTACTTCATTTCACCCACAGGACATTCCCTGAAGTCTCTTGATCTGTTAACAATGAAGAACCTTGACAGTAAGGTATGTAATGATAAATTCACCAAGCTTTCTTTTCTTTTTCTTTCTTTCTTTTTTTTCCCTATATTTGAGACAAGGTCTTCCTCTGTCACCCAGGCTGGACAGCAGTGGTGCAATCACAACTCAATGCAGCCTCAACTTCCTGGGCTCAAGCGATCTTCCCGTCTCAGCCATCCAAGTAACTGGGCCCACAGGAACATGCTACCAAGCTTGGCTGATTTTTGTATTTTTTGTAGGGACGGGGTTTCACTATGTTGCCCAGGCTGAACTCAAACTTCTGGGCTCAAGTGATCCACTCACCTCGCTCTCCCAGAGTGCTGGGATTACAGGCGTGAGCCATTGTACCTGGTCCCAACCTTTCATGACGTAATATTAATTTTGAGATAATAACACAACTTGAAGGCACTTGGATGCAAGAGCAGTTACGTATCTTTAGGTGATTTCATCATTATGCAAACATCATAGAGTTTACCTACACAGACCTAGACGGTATAGCCTACTACACAGCTATGCTATAGTCTTTTATAGTATGGTCTATTGCTCCTAGGCCACAAAACTGGACAGCATGGTACTGTAAGAAATACTGTAGAATTATAACATAATGGTACGCATCTGTGGATCTTTTTTGTTTTTATTTTATTTTTTAATTTTTTGAGATGGAGTCTTACTGTCTCCCAGGCTACAGTGCAGTGGCGTGACCTTGGCTCACTGCAACCTCTGCCTCCTGGGTTCCTGCCTCAGCCTCCCAAGTAGGTGGCATTACAGGTCTGCGCCACCATGGCTAGCTAATTATTGTATTTTTAATAGAGATGGGTTTCGCCATGTTGGCCAGGCTGGTCTTGAACGAACACACAGCAGAGCAGTTTGTTATATATATATCCTAATTATTTTTTTCTGTTAATATTTAAGGCATTTGCATTAGTGTGTTAGGGCTAGCATAGCAAAATACCACAGACTGGGTGGTTTAAACAAAGGAAATTTATTTCCTCACAGTCTCAGAAGCTAGAAGTCCAAAGCAAGGAGGTCCAAAGGAAATGTATTTTCTCACAGTCTCAGAAGCTAGAAGATCAACATGTCAGAAGATGTGCTTTCTTCTGAAACCTCTTTTCTTTCTAGCAGATGACTTTGCCTTATCTCTGTGCTCTCACATGGCATTTCTCCTGGTGTCTCCTGGGTGTCCACATTTTGTCTTTTAGGGGCGCCAGTCACTTTGGATTGGGCTCTACTGTAAAAGTCTCATTTTTTTCTTTTTTTTGTTGATGCCCAGGCTGGAGTACCGTGGCGTGATCTCGGCTCACTGCAACCTCTGCCTCCCAGGTTCAAGTGATTCTCCTGCTTCAGTCTCCTGAGTAGCTTGGATTACAGGCACGCACCACCACACCTGGCTAATTTATGTATTTTTAGTAGAGATGGGGTTTCACCACGTTGGCCAGGCTGGTCTTGAACTCCTGATCCTAGGTGATCTGCCTACCTTGGCCTCCCAAAGTGCTGGGATTACAGGTGTGAGCCACCGCACCTTGCTCAGTCTCACTTTTTAGTCACCTTTATGAAAGCTTTATCTCAGTTAAAGTCACATTCTGAGGTAGGGTGTTAGGGCTTCAACATATAAGTTTTTTGATTGCAGAGGGAGACAATTCATATTTGATAGCTTTCAACCTTGATTAACCTTTGAGATCATGACCATTTGCCTATAGAGTAGCCCCCTTGGGGCTAAGTTCCAAGACCCCCAGTGGATGCCTGAAACCATGTATGATACAGAGCCTGATATATACTATGCTTTTTTCTTTTCCCTTTTACTTTTTTTGGGATAGAGTCTCACTCTGTCACCCAGGCTGGAGTGCAGTGGCGCAATCTCAGCTCACTGCAACCTCCGCCTCCTGGGTTCAGGCAATTCTCCTGCCTCGGCCTCTCAAGTAGCTGGGATTACAGGCGTATGCCACCACAGCTGGCTAACTTTTTTTGTTTGTATTTTTTGTAGAAATGGGATTTCACCATGTTAACCAGGATGGTCTTGATCTCTTGACCCCGTGATCTGCCTGCCTCGGCCTCCCTAAATGCTGGGATTATAGGCGTGAGCCACCATGCCTGGCCTGCTATGCTTTATTCTATGCATACTTACCTATGATAAATTTTATTTATAAATGAGATGCAGTTCTCTTTTCCTATTAGTCACTATTGTTGGTTTCTTAGATGAAGACTGAAGCTAACAATAGTAACTAATAATAAAATAGAACAATTATAAAAATACACTGTATTAAAAGTTATGTGAATGTTGTCTGTGTCTCTCAAAATATCTTTTTTTGAGAAAGAGAGAGAGTTTTACTCTTGTTGAACAGGCTGGAGTACAGTGGTGTGATCTCAGCTCACTGAAACCTCTGCCTTCTGGGTTCAAGCGATTCTCCTGCCTCAGCCTCCCAAGTAGCTGTGATTACAGGTGCTCACTACCACACCTGGCTAATTTATGTATTTTTAGTAGAGACAAGGTTTCACCATGTTGGCCAAGCTGGTCTCGAACTCCTAACCTCAGGTGTTTCACCTGCCTCGGCCTCCCAATGTGCTGGGATTACAGGCCTGAGCTACCATACCCGGCCTCAAAATATCTTATGGAACTGTCTCACTCTTCTTATGATGATGTGAGATAATGCGATGCCTACATGTTGAGATAAAGTGAGGCAAATAGTGGGATAATTCATATCCAGGCTGAGATGGAATCGGTCAACTTGACATTTCATCATAGTACTTAGAATGACATGCAATTTAAAACTTGTACATTGTGTATTCCTAGAATTTTTATTTACTGTTTTTGGATTGCTGTTGATTATGGGAAATTGTGGAAAGTGAAACTGTGCTGGGCTCTGTGGCTCATGCCTGTGATTCAGCACCTTGGGAGGGGGAGACAGTAAGATCACTTGAGCTCAGGAGTTCAACACCAGCCTGGGCAATGTAGTGAGATCCCATCTCTACAAAAAACAAATACAAAAATTAGCCACCAGGCATGGTGGTGTGCACCTGTAGTCCCAGCTACTTGGGAGGCTGAGGTTGGAGGATCACTTGAGCCCAGGAGTTCAAGGCTACCGTGAGCCAAGATAATGTCAACCTGGGCAATAGATCAAGTCCCTGTTGAAAGAAAAGAAAGAGAGGGAGAGGGAAAGGGAGAGGGGAGGGGAGGGGAGAGAGAAACAAGGGAAGGGGAGGGAAGGAAGGAAGGGAGGGAGGGAGGGAAGAAGGAAAGGAAGGAAAAAAGTAAAGAAAAAGAAGAAAGAGTAACTGTGGATAATAGGGGATGCCTGTATTTTTAAAATAAAATTTACTATATGATACTGTGAAATAATCCCACTGATGTTTGACTAGTACCACCGATGGTGTGAAACAGAAGGCGTTTTTGATCCTGGCTGCAGATCCTATCCGGGAGGATTCGGAATACAAGAGCCTGCAGGCAGCACTGCTTCTTATACAAAAACAGCTAAGAAAAGCATAATTCTTTCCAGCCTAAACTTGGGACACATGAGGACTTCCTTTCAACAGGCCACTTAAGCCCCATGGTTTCAGCAAAATCTCAAAACTGATACGAGCCTCTGTTTATTTGCTTCATTTTTCTAATTATTCAGTAGTTTTTTGTAGTTCAGTTTGATCGCACAGAAAATCAGTCTGTTGAATGTCTGTGAAACCCAAAATGTGCAATGTTGTAGTTTTATCCTTACAGAAGGAATTTAATTTTTGTATATATAAAGGTTACAGGACTTGTCAGTAGAAGCAGCTTTTGAATATTTGCTTTCTCACTTGCTAAGTGTCTGTGACCTTGGGAAAAATGTTCAGAACTTTCTGTGATTAAAAGTATGGGCAGGGCCGGGCATGGTGGCTCATGCCTGTAATCACAGCAATTTGGGAGGCCAAGGTGGATGGATCACCTGAGGTTAGGAGTTCGAGAACAGCCTAGCCAACATGGTGAAACCCCATCTCTAGCGAAAAATGCAAAATTAGCCAGGCGTGGTGGCAGGTGCCTGTAATCCTAGCTACTCGGGAGGCTGAGGCAGGAGAATTGCTTGAACCCGGGAGGCGGAGTTTCCAGTGAGCTGAGATCACGCCATTGGACTCAAGCCTGGGCAACAAGAGCAAAACTCCAAACTCCGTCTCAAAAAAAAAAGAAAAAGAAAAAGCATGGGCAGTGGGTTCAGGCTGCCTGCTTTCACAAACACGACTCTATTACTTGCTAGGTGAGGTCTTGGGAAAATGATGATGCCTCAATTTTTTCTCTGTGATCTTCATGCAAGTCTTCCATAAGTCTAAAAGTATTTTTCATAAAAAATTTAGAAGGGTCAAATATGGTGGCTCATGCCTGTAATCTCAGCACTCTGGGAAGCTGAGGAGGGAGGACTGCCTGAGCCTGGAAGTTGGAGACCAGCTTGAACAACACAGTGAGGCCCTGCCTCTACAAAGAAAACAAAAATAGCCGGCCATGACAGCATGTGGTCCTGGCTACTCAGGAGGCTGACGTGGGAGGACCGCTTCAGCGTGGGGGGCTGAGGCTGCAGTGAGCCGTGATTGTGCCACCACACTGCAGACAGGGCCTCAGAGCAAGACCCTCTTTCTCAAAAAAAAAAAAAAATGGTTAAAAGTATGTCTTCTTTTGTAAAACTCGAGGGCCAATATACACATAAAGGAAATTGTCATGTTATCAGTTTCTTTTCTGCACTTAGCTCTAATAAAACATGCTGTTTTCAACTTTACTTAGTTGAAGACAACTTTATTTAGCCTTCAACTTTATTTAGTTTTAGAGAGAAAAAGTTCTAAGTTGGGTGTCCTTTATCTAAGGAGTCTCAATTTCTGCTATGTATTGTTCAAACTGAAAAGATACTTTGTACTTAATCTGAGATGTCACGAAGTAGTTGAAATAAATTAGATTTCTAGTTAAATTAAGAGCTGCTTCAAGTTCTTGATTAGTAATACATTCAATAGTCAGGAATACACACCCTTAATTTCGTGGTTACCTGTTATCGTCTAGCCATTTTCCAGATATATAAAATCTCTAATTTTCACAAAGACCATTATATAAAGAGGTAGGCAAGAGTATGTAGCTACTGTCTTTTTCTTAGAGTGCAGTGGCATGAACAAGTCTCATGGCAGCCTCGACCTTCCTGGCTCAAGGGATACTCCCACATTAGCCTCAAGTAACTGGGACCACAGGCACGTGCCCGCATGCCTGGTTAATTTTTAATTTTTTGTAAAAATGGGGGACTTGTGATATTGTCAGGGTGGGTCTGAAACTCCTGGGCTCAAGTGATCTGCTAGACTCAGCTTTTCAAAGTGCTGGGATCACCGGCATGAGTCTCCATGCCCTGCTTGTCTTTTTCTCTTTTCTTTTTTTTTTTTTTTTTTTTTTTGAGACGGAGTTTCACTCTTGTTTCCTAGGCTGGAATGCAATGGTACTATCGTGGCTCACTGCAACCTCTGCTTTTCGGGTTCAAGTGATTCTCCTGCCTCAGCCTCTGGACTAGCTGGGATTAATTAATTAGTTAATTAATTAATTAACTAATTTTGTATTTTTTGTAGAGATGGGCTTTCACCCTGTTGGTCAGGCTGGTCTCCAACTCCCGACCTCAGGTGACCTGCCCGCCATGGCCTTCCCAAGTGCTGGGATTACAGGAGTGAGCCACTGCACGTGGCTGTCTTTTCTATCAAGTTGGTCAGTTCTTCTTGCAATGAATGCCTTTCCCCTTAAATCTGAACATCTGAGGAATTATTGACATAGGAAGTTTCCATTTCTTTCTTTCTTTTCTTTTTTGAGACAGAGTCTCTCTCTGTCACCCAAGCTGGAATGCAGCTATGTTGCCGACGCACAATCTCACTCACTGACACCTTAACCTCCTGGGTTCAAGCAATTCTCCAGCCTCAGCCTCCTGAGTAGCTCATTACAGGTGCGAGCCACCACCCCCAGCTAGTTTTTGTATTTTTAGTAGAGATGGGGTTACATCATGTTGGCCAAGCTGGTCTCGAACTCCTAACCTCAGCTGATCCACCTGCCTCGGCCTCCCAAAGTGTTTGTTAGGATTACAGGCATGAGGCACCGTGCCCAGCCAGCCAAAAGTTTCCATTTCTTTATGTTAATGATTTACCATCACTATGTTATGTCAGCTTCAAGTCCGGCTGGAGCCGCCCCCAAAGTGGCAGCAGGGGAATTCCCATAGGGTAGTGCCCCAAACGGTTCTGAGATGGGACTGGTTGGAATTCACAGGCTGGAGTACTAAAATGCGAGGGTGATCAGTCTAAGGCATTTCTGAGGGAGCTCACAGAGTGTTGTGGCAGTGCTCGTGACGGACAGCGGGAGAAAACAGGCGTTCTACCTAGCTGTGTTCAGCGAGGAGGCCACTTTGTTCACACTGTGGAGTTTCTGTCGTTGCTGTTGCTTGGTTTTTGTGCGTTTGTTTTTGTTTTTCATCAGATTCTGGCTCACCGTAGCCTCAGCTTCCTGGGCTCAAGTGATCCTCGCACCTTAGCCACCCGAGTAGCTGGGGCTACAGGTGCTGCCACCACGCTTGGCTAATTTTTTTATTTTTAGATGGAGTTTTGCCCTCGATGCCCAGGCTGGAGTACAATGCATGACCTTGGGTCATTGCAACCTCCTTCTCCAGGATTCAAGTGATTCTCCAGCCTCAGCCTCCCGAGTAGCTGAAATTATGGGCACCCACCACCACACTTGGCTAATTTTTGTATTTTTAGCAGAGGCAGGGTTTCACCATGTTGGCCTGGCTGGTCTTGAACTCCTGACCTTAGGTGATCTACTCACCTTGGCCTCGCGAAGTGCTGGGATTACAGGCATGAGCCATTGCGCTTGGCCCTAAACCTGGCTAATTAAAAATTTTTTTTGAAGAGACAAGGTCTAACTATGTTGCCCAGGCTGCTCTTGTGCTCCTAGCCTCAAGCAATCCTCCTGCCTCGGCTTGCCAAAGTACAGGTTATGGAGTTTTTATGAGGGTTTAAGGACTTTGGCTTAGGGCTGGGACCAGTTTCTTGCAGTGTTTTGGGAACAATCTGGATACCTTGATTAGTGGCTGTGAATGTCCAAGGTCCCAGCTTTGGTTCAAGCCTGCTGGGAAAACTCTGCAGCTGGCTGGGTCACAGAGAGGCCAAGGCACTCTGAGATTTTTGGTCAGGACACAGAAAGAAAGCGGGGGGACTAAGGGACTCCCCCCAACACTGGAGGATGTCTTTTCCAGCTTTCTCACTAATATGACCCCACACATTTACGTTAGGCTTAAATCTACTCTAGCAGTTGTCTGGTCCTTACTGGAGAAACTTTTATTTTTAGATATTAAAGTTTACACAATTTTGAATGTCTGTGCTATAATATTACAGCCCTGGATTTGTCCATGGATTTTTTTTTTTTTTTTTTTTTTTAGACAGAGTTTCCATCTTGTCAACCAGGATAGAGTGCAACGGTGCAATCTCAGCTCACTG